>NC_082656.1:43632285-43937630 GCF_028023285.1 Balaenoptera ricei | reverse complement strand
ACCATAGTAGCTTAAGTACCTTAAAAATGATCTGTGACTAGTGGAATTAAATTTTGTATAGAACAGGTGTCTTGTTATATAATAATTATCATAAAATACTGTTCCTTTATATCAAAAATATAATAAGAAAAATTCATTCTGATTTTTTCATTCTTAATGGAATAAAGAGTTTAACAAAAGGCTTTAGGCTTGCAGTGTATTAATAGATAACAATATATTCATTTTGTTTATCTGAATAATAGTTACACATTTATGAATTCAATCATCAACCTTGGAGAATGCATTCAGTAGCAATACCTGGAATCATGTATTTTTCATTTTTCATTAATTAAGTAAAGCCAGTCATAATACAGGTTGGAAGACAAAGAAATCTTTCAGCTGTTAAAGTTCAAACTTGTTTAGACATAAGGTACTTCAATGTTTCTTAACCTGGAGCTCATCATTTAATTGTAAAGACCAAATATCAAGTTGTCTTTACAATGGTATTTAACAAAGCAATTTTTAAAACTTTTGCACCTTATACAGTCTATTTTTGTTTCAATATTCCAGCATAGGTCTTAAAATGAAAGTCTCTCCTTCCCTCATTGTCATGTTTTATTACTAAATAGTTTAGAGATATATTAAATACAGTTATAATTTTTTCACTAATTTTAGTGTAATACACTCAGTTTAGTGTTTCTGTGAGACAGAGGACAGAGTAGATTTGTGTCAAGGTAAAAAGAGAGAGGGAGGGGCTTCCCTGGTGGCGCAGTGGTTGAGAGTCTGCCTGCTAATGCAGGAGACACGGGTTCAACCCCTGGTCTGGGAAGATCCCACATGCCTCGGAGCAACTAGGCCCGTGAGCCACAACTACTGAGCCTGCGCGTCTGGAGCCTGTGCTCCGCAACAAGAGAGGCCGCGACAATGAGAGGCCCGCGCACCGCGATGAAGAGTGGCCCCCACTTGCCACAACTGGAGAAAGCCCTCGCACAGAAACGAAGACCCAACACAGCCATAAATAAATAAATTAAAAAATAAAATAAAATAAAATAAAGGCAGAAATCTTGTGAATGGTTTAATTTCCTTAAGCAGTTTCTCATAGGCACTCATCAATATTAAAAAAAAAAAAAAAAAAAAAAAGAGAGAGGGCGGGGGAGGAGAGAGAGAGAAACAGCACTAACACTATTAAGGATAGATCTAACTTATGCATTATTTATAAAACTGCTTCTGAAAAATATGTATAGCGTCAGCAGTTATTTTTTTCTTTCATTTTTCAAAGGGTGAGAAATACATTTTTTTTTTCTATTTTAAGATTGTTGTCTTCATGCCCTTGGTATGTATTAGTTGGGAGTGTATTAGTCAGCTAGGGTGGCTATAACAAAATACCACAGACTGAGTGGCTTGAACAACAGAAACTAATGTTTTCACAGTTCTGGAGGCTGAAAGGTCAAGATCAGCATGCTAAAAGTTTTGGTTTCTCCTGAGGCCTCTCTCCTTGGCTTATAGAAGGTCACCTTCTGGCAGTGTCCCCACAAGTCCTGTACTGTGTGTATGCACATTGCTAGTGCCTCTCTGTCTATCCTAATCTCCTCTTCTTATAAGGACACCAGTCAGATTGGATTAAGACCCTCCCTAATGACCTCATTCTAACTTAATTAAAGCCCTATCTCAAATATACTCACTTTCTGAGTTATTGAGTTTGGGAGGTGTGTAGATATCCATACTGAAAGATTTATTTGTTTTCTTATCCAAAGAACATATAGGTTTGACTTGTTGAGAATAACAGATCTTGTTTAAATAATAATTTTTTGTCATATTACCTAACTTTGTGAAATTGTACCTATTTATTGTAATTCCTGTGCAATTGTTTATGTATTACAAATTGTGTTTATTAAGACTGTCACAGGAAATTAACCTTTCATTATGGTCTAGCATAATAGAAGGGAAAAGAGAAAGAATTCAATGTGTTTATTACATTGAATGACACCTGTAAGGAGAATATACATCTTGAGGAGGATAGCAGTAGAACTAGAATGAAAAACTTTCCTCATGGGAGGGCTCAAATATAAATCTGAAAGCTATGAAATCTTTAAAAACTAACTTCCCAGAAAAGTGAAGAAAAACTATAAAGGAATAAGATTTCTTTTAAATGAAATAGAAACTATAATACAGTGGTTTTGTTCACTTTGTAGCACATTTAAAATTAGGTTATTATAAAGTATATAATTATCTATTTACTTAGTAATTGAATTAAATATCTTCCATCAAAAGTGATGACAACAGTTGATTCATTCAAAGAGTATATCCATGTAGAACTATATAGAATTTAGATTTTTGACAATAGCTCAGTGTGAAACAGCATATTATAAAGTGGCATCATGGAAAGCCTGGAAAATATAAAGGTAACTCAGTGCTTGGCCCACCTGCCATGACTAGACAAAGACCTCCTCTTGTTCTTTATTTCCCATCCCTGTAAAGAGATTGTCACATCATGATTTCAGATATTATTTAGTCCATGTTATACATTTTTTCCTCCACCAAGAATTCTAGCTTTTTGCATTAATTAATTTATTAAGATGATGACATCTTAATAAATAATTATCTTCTTAAAAATACATGTGATTCTCTTACAAAGTATTGCTCTTGGTTGAACCATTGAATGGGTACAACACACTAGGCCTCTGGGATACAGACAAACTAAAGGGAGACCTCTTGTCTTCAAGTTGCTGAGATCTACTTGGGGACACAAAAAAGCAAGCTAACTTTGTTAGCAATGTGATAACTGAAAAATTAAAGGTAAACACATGGTGCTTAGAGGCAAAGATTATAAATAATTAGACTCAGGAGTTGGGTGGTGTAACAGAAGCTTCACGGAAGATGACAACATCAGAAGTGAATTTTGAAAGGGATAGGAGAGGGTGTAAAATGAGAAAAAGTGAAAAATTTTTCAAAGTTCTGATGTATATCTATTACAGCATGTTCCAGTTTTAAAGAGGGAATTGGAATCTCTCGATACTAACCAGGAGGGACAACACTTTGAGTATTGAGACGACAGAAGGAAGCAGGTCACCTTTCATTAAAAGCCTTATAATGCCCTGTTAAGACGTTTAAATTGTATCTTGTAAGCAAAGGGAGCTTTGAAGAGGTTGATGCTGGGAATAATATTTTTAGAGGATATTGTACTCAAGTTACCACAAACATAGCAGCTTCAAACAGCACACAATTATAATCTCAGTTTCCTTAGGTCAGGAGTCCAGACATGGCTTATTTAGGTCCCCTGCTTAGGGCTTCACAAGGCTACAAGGAAGGTGCCAGCTGGACTGTGTTTTCATCTGGATACTCAACTGGGATTTTTCCACTTCCAAGCTCATGTAGGTTGTTTACAGAATTTGTCTCCTTGTGGCTGTATGACTGAGGGTCTCAGCTTCCCTCTGTCAGCTAGAGGCCACATTTATATCTCTGCCATGAGCTTCTGTTCAAGGAGTTCACAATCACAAAATAGCTGCTTGTTTCTTCAAGGCCACAGGAGCATTTGTCTGCTTCCTGTCAGCTAATTTATGGAGTCTTGTATATCATAATATAGTCATGGGAGTATTCTATTGGTTAGAAATAAGTCAAGAGGAACTTACTGAATTCCTCCCACACTCAAGAGGAACACATAATACAAAGGTTTGCAATAATGAAAATAACTCACAATATGGTCTAGATCAGAATTATTCCTATGGCCCACACCAGCGGCATCAGCATTTCTTGTGAACTTGTCAGAAATTCATATTCTCAGGTCCCACCCCAGACCTACTGAGTCAGAAACTCTGGGAGTGGGGCCCAGTATTCTGTGTGTTAACAAGTTCTCCAAGAGATTGAGATGGCTGCTAAATGTTGAGAACCACTGACCTAGGTGGAAGATCTTCTTGCTCTCCTAGGGGTAAGGTTTTATCTATCAACTGATGACACTAGGAATGAGCTGGGGAATGTTTTTAAAAATCAGATTATCATCTCCTTTGGGATTAATAAGAATTGTAGTGGTGAATGAGAGCAAAGACGAGAAACTAAAAAACAAAGAGTCAGGGTGTGAAGCTAGGCTCAAGCAGTTAAGTCATGTACAGCAGTATATGGTTAAAGGATGGGAATTTGATGAATTGGGTGGTGAAAGAAATTCCTAAACTAAAGCACAATAATGTGAATTTTTATAAGTTTTCTATATTTAAAGATGTGGCTTGGGCATTAGCAATACAAAAAGGGAGTAGACAATAGATGTCGGTGTTTTATTGAGTCTATTGAATGAAATGAACAAGGACTGAGGTATATCCAGATTCAAAGGGCAGGTAGAGAAAGAAATCAATAAATTTAGTATTAAAAAATTCAGGAGAGAAGACTAGAGAGACATTTCTTGGAAATTTAGGAACGGGAGAGTTCAAAAAAACAGAGGGAATATTCAAGAGTGCCATATACCACAGGACAGTTAGAACACTTTTAGTTATGAATGACACAAAACTAATTCAACCCATTTAAAGAAGCTAATATCAGCATGAATGAATTTATCTTTTCCTAGTCATGGAGTGTCCAGGGTGATGGCTGACTGTATCAGTCATGGCTGTCTCCAGGGTTTTAAGACATGCTATTAGGAGTTACTTTCTCTCTTTCTCTTTCTCTCTTTTTCTCTCTTTGTTTCATTCTCTCCTTCCCCTCCTCTATCAATTTTTTTTTTCCAGGCAGTTCCAGGCTCATCTTTTATTCCAGTGTAGGGGAAGGGGGACATGACTTTCTCTGTCCCAGTATCCACGTAAATTCTGGAAAAGGACTCTTATTGGCTCTGCTTGGATCACATTACTACTCCAAGAGGATAAAATACATCAACTGGTCAGCCTGCATCATATGCCTGTCCACTCTTACAAAAAGCAGGAAAAACTAAGTGATTAACAGACCACCAGAAACATTGTTATTGCCAGTGAAGTAAGTTCTGAGAAATATCCATTGGTTTAGACAATCAAAAGTTCATTGATGCCAGAGCTATTTTAGTAGCTGGGCTGCTACAAAAGCAAGATTGTGGTAGTTTAACAGGTGTAAAGGAAAGGAGGCAGTGGTGAATGCTCATGTCCTGTCTGTGGGATCATGGTCTCCAAACAGCTTCTCACAGAGAAATTCATCAGTGAGCCCCCAGTCAGAGTTGTCCAGCTTTCAGTTCAGTTTTTATGATGGTAAAAATATAATTTAAAGTTATTCCTATTTTCTCACCTGAAATAACCACCATTATACTAAACAAGAGGTTCTCTGTCCTAGCCTGTTGTTTCCATCTACACCATTATTCAAGGGGCAGGAAGTCCGTGTGGGTCAGGGTCCATGCCCCAATGTCTAGAGTGGGTCCTGCACTCCAAATTCCCTGTCTAAATGGCTCTAAGTCCACTTACAGGTCTTACAAAGTTCTCTTCTCCATGTTGATCCTGCAGAGGAGGGACCATACCACAGCTGGATACCCAACAGGTGACTTTTTGCTGTCTGGAGACAAATAAAGAACTTGGAAATGAGGACTCTGATAAACAAATGAATGGGTGTGAAGGTTCTTACAGTGCTAGGGCTGGGGCAGGAAGCACAAAAGGGTACACTGTGGACCAGCTCTCCTTGGCCTCCATATTGTAGCAAGGATCTTCAAGAAGTCCCAGAACTTTGAACTTTGTCTTCTAGGTCATTATGAAAGTACATCTTTCAAAGTAGGAACTAGTCTATATTTTATTTAAAACTTGTTAGCTTGATTTATAACTTTAAAATATTTAGATATATGTTATATAAACCTCCATTTGCATTCTGACCTCTACGCCACAACTGTTGAGGGCAGATTTTATACCTGCAGAGGACAAGGGATAGTATATATTGTGATTCTGATAGATCAGTTAGTAATAAATTATTTCTAAACAACACATGGCACTCTATGCTGCAAAAGTCTGGTTCCTTGCTCTGGTAGTTTGTTTTTAATAAATGGCCATAATTATGTCACTATTTCCTTAACTATGCTCTTGGGTAATTCCTTCTTACATATATTCTGATCTTAGCTATGTGAATTTGGCTTGTGCGACAATGTTAGTGTAATGTAAGCAGACACTTAAAGTGTTTTTGCATTGGGGCTTACCTTCTCTTGCTACTCTGAGATTTCTATCATGGAAAAAGGCTTAGGCTAGCCTGTTGGATGTTAATGGCCAAGTCATTCTATTACCACAGCTGATATCAAGCCTACTATCAGACATACGAGTCAGGCCATCATAGGCCATCCAACCCCAGCTTAACTGGATCAGTTGAATTAGAACAGATCAGAGCAGTCCAACTGACACAGAAAATCTGAGAAATGATGAGCATTTATTATTTTAAAGTCACTAAGTATTGGGGTGGTTTGTTACGTAGCAAAATTTACTGAAACAGGATTTTCACTCTTAAGTCTTTCCTCATTTCCTTTTGATATATTCTAAACTCACATGATATACAAAAACCCTCTAAGATCTAATCTGTTTGCCTCTTTAGCTTTATCTCTTATACTTCTCCCCATCTCTAATCCTTGCATCCCATCATAATGCCATTAATAGCTGTTTGCAGATCTCCAAACATCCCAAGCTCTCTCGTAAATCATTAAATTTGTTTTTACCTCTTATCCTGCCTGAATTTCTCTTCTGCTCCTTGTGTTGATCCCCTTCAAAGAGTAAATATCTGCTGACTTTTTCAAGGGCCATTTTCCATTTTTGTATTCTTTTTGATCCACTGACATGGAATAGTGCATTCTCATCTTTCTCCTATTGCACCCACTTATTTACATTTATTGCTCTCTTTCTATTACATTATGGGTGAGCCAGCCTCTTGCCACCATGAAACCAGTTGTCTTTGCTTCCTCAACCTCTAATAGAGTTGATAATACATACTTACTGCAGATTTATAGAATGACAGATGAAGGAAGGAAGAGGGGAGGGAAAGGTGGACACAAAAAAAGAGAAATGTGCACAAATTTCTTCTTAGTTTATTCCCAGTACTGAGATGAAAGGAAGGCAGTCACTGAAATCAAGGGAAATATTTTTAACTTATTTAGTTTTCTTTTTGTGATTTTGGATTTAGGGGGGCTTTTAAAAGTTTTCTTGATAGGCTATCCTATAGCATGTTTTTTATTATAAGTAGAAAGAGTCACAACAGAAACAGGGGGATTGGCTTTTGGATTAAGTGTCTTAAGAATGGGGGTGTATTAGCCTTCTTAGTGATCCACATGAAAGGATATTTCTTTTTCTGATATAGGATGTGAGGATATTAGTGTGCATGTGTGTGTGTATGTGTGTGTATACAAGCAAGCAAGTAGTGACATAGAAAATTGAGTGAGTTCTCTACTACATTGTCTCTACTTATTCCATGAAGTTTTAGGCAAAGGAAAGATCAACTGCTGGAAATGAAAAGGAAAGGGGGAGATGGACGAATGGAAGAGTCCAGTAAAGGTCTGGAATACCTAATGAGTTGACCTTGAGAGAGAGTAAGTCAATGATATTCAAGGAATACCTAGGCAACTTGAATTTTTCCAGTATCTTTCTTTTTTGTGTCAAACCTATGTATTGTGTTCTCTCTTTGTTGTTTTTTAAATTAGTATCCTTTTTGCCATTCATACTTTCCCATCTTGTTACAGAACTTTTCTTACTTTTTTAGAGGATAGAATAATGTCTGAGTTATATATAATCCTTATTTGGGTAAAAATGGTTTTAGAGTTGTAAACATTTTGACTTTAATATGATACCCAAACTTCTCATAACTGTTTCACATTTAGTACTTTTATCCATTTTATGAGAGAATAAACAGTGAAGGAGATTTATTCAGTTTGAGTTATTTAACATCTGTGAGAATTAAGTTGACAGAGTTGTTGTGATAGAATTATTCCTTGGCATAGAAAGAGATGAATAATTTGAAGTCTGACCCTTATCCCTCCACTTCAACACAGATATCTTGTGGCTTCTCAAGAAAAGAACTACTTGTTTCAGAAATAGCTTATAAATCTCTCATTAGAGTACGATGTTGGCAATACACCACTCTAGATTAAATGCTTTAGTAAAAAAGTTTTGGAAGAATTGTGGTGAAATGAAAAACATCCAGATGTTGGAGTTAGAAAAAAGCCTGGGCTTAAATCTTGGCTTTGCTTCTTATTAACTTTGTGACCAGGAACATGTTTCACACTCTCTCTTAGGGGCAATTTCTGGGTTTAATATAATAGGATTACTGTTAATATTAACTGCAATAGCACTTCTAAAGTGGCAAGCAAAATGCGTGGCACATAATAGGTTCTTGATAAATACTTTGCTTCCTTTCCCTTTACAACTCCCAACAACAGCAAAATAAAAATTTACAAAAATATAGTCATTTTATTTTGTAAATAAGTATTTCTTTATGAAAAAAACACAGAGGTTTACATGAGTTGTGCCACATGCTGGGGATGTTTAACTTTATAGAGTATATATAAACACAGTACATTTTTTACATTAAAAATGTTAAATGTCTTTGAAACTTCCTTAGAGATATTTGCTATTGTAGTGTCTCATTTATTTTTCTGTTCTATGTCTTAGTAAATTCATAACAGGTATTGGAATCCAGTTGGGGAAGCAAAGTATCCAAAAGTTATGCAAATATGTACACACTCTTCAAATATATTTTGTCCAAAAAGAAATGAGTAGTGAAAATGTGTGCAGAACATTTTTATAGTAAAATCATTATATTTCATATATGTATTTCAACCTCGAAGATGTATGAGAATGGAGTTCCTGGGTATATTCAGCATGCAAAAAAGAGAGAAGAAAGAGCAGGATACAGGAAGAGAGAAAGAGAGAGAGAGAGCAGGTAAGGGTGAGCTGGACCTAATCCCGGAACTTACTTGGCAGTCCTTCCATCAACCACCCTGCTTCTTTCCAGCCTCAGACAGCACACTGCTTTTCAGATCTCCTCTTTGTCCTGAGGACATAGACAAAGAAATTGTCATATCAGTATCAAGAGGGACCTCTTTAAGAACAGAAAGTCTGGCCAGACCTGGCACATATATTTGGACTGTGTTGGCATGAAAGCCAGTGCATGGTCTTTGGGATCTGTTGGAGCATCTCTCTCTTCCTCAGCCCTGCTCTTCAGTCTCATAAAAGCTGCTGTTCTCTAATTTTGTATTCACTTTCTAGACTTTGATTCTGGATACCTGAGCTACTGCCCAGAGTTGCATGGACTCATATTCTAGAGCAAGAAATTGCTACTAAACGCCTATTATGGCCCATTGACAATAGGAAGGAAGACAGAAAAGGTCTTATACCCAGAAAATTAGAATTTAGTGGGTGAAACAGACTGAAAACCAAATAAATGTAATAAGTTAAAAATAAGAGTTATGAAATAAATGGTGTATTAAAATATGAAATAGAGATGCATTTCTAATTTTACTATCTGGATATTTCCATGATTTTGGCTAAGCATAATTTACAACTCTAATCCTATTCCTTAGATGCTTAACCTTATTAATGCTTATATTGGGTTGGCCAAAAAGTTTGTTCAGCTTTTTGGCCAACCCAATTTTTTATTTCCCTGAAAAATCTACTTTTAATGGCCAGAGAGGGAAGCAGATCTAGAGGTCTGGATAAAAATCAGTAGTGAGGATGAAGCCTTCTTCCTTGGTGATAATAACTGCCTCCCTATGTATTTGGACAAATATAGAAAACAGCAGGTCCTGTGAATTTACAGCAATCAATTCAGCAGGAAGAGTAGGGAAAGCTTGATGGTGTAAGACCAGAGATTTCAAGAAACTCAAAACCTGAGTTTGAATTTCAACTCTGTCACTTAAAGGCTGGTGATTTTTGACAAGTTGCTAATCTCCAGTGTCTTCTTTAATGGTTAAAATGGATATTATAATAGTACCTACTCCACAGGACTGAGAATTAAGTAAGGCCATCCACATAAAGCATCTAGCTCACTATATTGTCCATAGGTATTAGCTATTTTTACTAACATGAAATATGCTTTAATAACTGTAGTAGTAAGATTTTTAAAAATTTATTACATCTATAAATATATCTATATGCATATATACCTGAATATATATATAGCTATAGAGAGACTATGATAAAATGTTGGGAATATAAGTAAATTTGTTTTTAAAACCAGACACATTGCTAAATGTATATCAAAAATACAAGTCCATTTTTATTGATGGTTGATGACCTTTTTCTTTGAAGTCTTTACTTCAGACTTTTTTAACCATCACACTTATTTTTCTTTGTTGCTTGCATATAATGTTGTTCCTGGAACAGAGAAAGCAACAAGGAAACCCTTGCTGAATGAATGAATAGATGAATGAATGAATAAATCACTAAAGTATGAGATAGTTTTTGCCACTACAATAGAAATATAGAAAAGGGGTAGATTCCAAATTCTGTAGAGGATAATTCTGTCTAGAATAATATTTGGCATAAATAGGGGTATCTGGAGAACTGTGTTTTCTTCATGATACTTCTCATGCATTATTTACACCATTGTCGTTCACAGAGTAGGTAGTTATTGTGGGGCCTTGTGCAAAGAGTTACAAGCAATTTAACTTAAGAATCTCTTCAGTCTATCGATGGATGAATGAAGAAAGAAAATGTGGTATACACATATACAATGAAATACTATTCAGCCATAAAAAAGAAGGAAATCTTGCCATTTGTGACAATGTGGATGGACCTCAAGGGCATTATGCTAAGTGAAATAAGTCAGACACCGAGAGGCAAATACCATATGATCTCACTTATTCATGGACTCAAGAAGCAAAAACGAAAACACAAAAATTCAAGCTCATAGATACAGAGAACAGATTGGGGGTTGCCAGAGGTGGGGTATGGGGTGGGTGAGATCAGTGAAGTTCAAAAGGTACAAACTTCCAGTTATAAAATAAGTCATGAAGATATAATATATAGAGAGAGATATAATGTCATCGGGATATAATGGGGTGGGTGAGATCAGTGAAGTTCAAAAGATTCAAACTTCCAGTTATAAAATAAGTGATGGAGATATAATGTACAACATGGTGACTATAGTTCATAACACTACATTGCATATTTGAAGTTGCTAAGAGAGTAGATCTTAAAAGTTTTTATCACAAGAAAAAAATATTTTTGTAACTAAGGAAGGCAATGGATGTTAACTAGACATTGTGGTGATCATTTCACAATGTATACAAATATTGAATTATTGTATTGTACAACAGAAACTAATATACTATTTTATATTATTTATACCTAAATTTAAAAATTAAGAGATATAATTAAAAGAAGAATCTCTTTGAAACTTCATAAATACATGTAATTATGAAAACTGAATGTATAATTCATACAGAGGTAGATTGATTACAAAATGACATCAGTTTGTCAATCCTTCCTGTGTCCATACTCTTTGCAATGTGATTTTGCTGCTCCTCTGAACAAAAGGGAATCTACATCCCCATTTGGGACAGCCTTCATATTTGTTTTTGCTAAAAAAAAAACAAAAACAAAAAACTTGTAAAGAGTGAACTTGTGCTAGGTCTGAGCCTACGCCTTGAATGGCTTTGCAGACTCCCTTTTTTTCTCTTGCAACCCTGACAGTATCATGTGGTCAGATCCAGTCTAACCTCCTGGATGATTACAAACACATGAACCATGCCAGGCACACCTGGGGACTGTCAGCTAATCACCAGATCAGTGAGCCTCCCAGTGAACTGCCAGCTGATGGCAGAAGCAGAAGCAAAATCAGACAAAATCAGCCAAGCCTGGATTACAGCAGCAAAGTTGCCTGGCTGATTTATAAACCTGCATGCAACAGTAAATTCTTACAATTTTAAGACACTGGATTTTGGTGTGGTGCATTTTACAGCAATAAAGAACTGATTCATGTATGGGCTTATATGTAGTCAATTATATAATATATGCATACTCATTCACACATTATACATGAAATATGTTTACAACCTTTATATAGATATATAAATTTATTTGCATACATATAAATATAGTTATATAAATGGAGGGGGAGAGAGAGAGAGAGAGAGTGAGAGAGGGAGTGAGAGAATTTGGAGAACTCATTTTTTCACCTCTCCTTCACCAATACCATTGACAACAGAGAGAATTCTAATTTCTAGCTTTGAAATGGAGCAGGACCCTATGGGGCCTTCCCAGGACAGACCCCACCCCCGCCATGTCCTCTGGCTGCCTTTTGTCTGTAGAAAAACTTTAGTCAAAGAATAAATTTAATCAGAGAAGTAAGAAAATGCAGAAGCAAAGGAAAACTGTCAAACAAGTCCAAATAATAATAGTTTAGTCATTAAATAAAGTCAAGGTCCTTTAGTTCCCCCTCAAGGGTTAGAGATAATATTCTGAACCATATCCTTTGAGCTGTTTTTTTTTTTTTTTAAAGATTTATTTATTTGATTGATTGATTGATTGCTATGTTGGGTCTTCGCTTCTGTGCTAGGGCTTTCTCTAGTTGCAGCAAGAGGGGGCCACTCTTCATCACGGTGCGCGGGCCTCTCACTATCGCGGCCTCTCTTGTTGCGGAGCACAGGCTCCAGACGCGCAGGCTCAGTAGTTGTGGCTCACGGGCCTAGTTGCTCCGCGGCATGTGGGATCTTCCCAGACCAGGGGTTGAACCCGTGTCCCCTGCATTAGCAGGCAGATTCTCAACCACTGCGCCACCAGGGAAGCCCTGAGATGTTTTATAGATTCTGAAACCCCCGCCCCAACCAGGTGGAAGAAGTTAACTATATGATAACCAGACTGTAGCCATGACATCAGCTGCCACATTTCTGAGAACTGGCCTCAAAAAAATGGTAACAAACAGACCCTGGAACTAGAGATTAACTCTATGCAAAACAATCAAGATGATGCTGATTAGACCACCGCATGACCAATTTCAAGATGACTGTCAGAGTTGACTGCTCTGTTCTGCATATACCCCCCTCCCTCCACCTATACATGCCTGAAACTCCTCTTTACAAGCTTTTGCCCACTGATTAGCAGTGAGGCATCAGCCTTTGGACATGAGTTTGTCCTCTCTGCCAGTTTCTGGCCTCCTGAATAGAGCAAACTTTCCTTTCTACCAACCTTGCCTCTCGAGTACTGGCTTTTGAGAGGCAAGCAGCTGGACCCAACTTTTGGAAACAGCTTTAGGTTAGAAATTTGTGACTTTGAATCTCTCTCCATAAGTAGTCTTAGCTCATACGTTTCCTCTAAGTAGTAGCTGCCACTCAGTGGTAGAGTCAACTACAGCAAATATGATAGGAGTAGGAGAAAAGTTTGAACTTCTCTGCAGGCTATCAGTGAAGAATCAGGCTTAAAACTCTACTGGGTAACCTATTCTTGGTCTCAAAAATGTAATCCCTAGAAAATGTCAAACAGGGGGGCCCATGGGATGTCATAATTTTAGACCTTCTTTTTATTCTCTGAGAAAGAGATGGCTGGGTCAAACTTATCAAGGAACTAGTGTAGTTATAAACATGAAAAATCCTCAATTTTTCTTTCTTTGTATTGTGGTATTCATGGTCTAACTCAGATTATTTTTAATATTCCTCTAATATGTGAATGCAAAATGTCCCTATATAATTATAAGATTGTTTAATCATGGGTTTTGGGGTCCTATATGGAAACTTAATTCCTAGTTCTCTTCTTTTACTTCAGTTTACATGTATGAAATACAGAAAATAATATTCTAAACACTGATTTTGTAAAGGTGGGATATTATTGGGAAAAACTTTCAATTCATTATACTAAATCAAATAGAATGCTTGAGAATCATAAAATAGATGAAAAATAGTACATAATTACAAGGCAAGCAATGACAACTGGAGAGGTAGACAGAAAATAGGAAGATCTGAGGGCCCTTGGCCACCAAGACTCAGTCGACTTACAAATTATACCTTAGTTTTGAAGCCCTGCAAAATAAAAGTCAAAACCTAAAGTTTCTGGTAGACCTTTCTGCTCATTAAAATGAGATCAGAGTAAGAATGAATGAGAAGTAAGCCACCTCCTACCCCCTTACCCTCTTATTTCACCCAGGAGACAACAAAGGAGAGTTGCTCAGAGAGAGAGAGAGAGAGAGAGAGAGAGAGAGAGAAGAAGCAGAGGAAAATCTTGGCAGGCCCCGTCAACAGTGTGCAACCCAAAATGTCCATCACTAACGTGGTCTAGGGAACTATCTCGCAGTAAATTGTGTTTAAAGTAATTCTGTTCTAGTCACCTGACAACAGACAGAGCAAATACTAATCCATAATTGGAAAGCTATATCTATTGTAGATCTCCAAAAATACCTGCAAAAATATTTCCAAAGTAGTAAATAGCACAATGGTGGAGATGTTTTAAACTTGCCATTTGAAAAGGGTACATATAAGAACCCTGGGGAGAAAAGGAGATTTTAGGTTTCTGTTCGATTGAGAAGTTGAAAGTAAGGACTAGAGAAGAGATTGAGAATATAAGAGAATCTTCAAATTTTATAATAAAATTCCAAAAGGCACAAAAGGATGTAGGAATTGATGAGAGGTAGGAGACGGGCTCAGGAAAGGAATTAGAGTAGTTAATTTGTGGTGATGATCTGGGAATCATAAGATTCTTATAGGAAGTGACAAAACTCCAGAATATCAAATATTCTGTGATTGATGAATCTTGATGATCTCAAGGTAGAAACCTACAGTGTCTATGCATGTGGAGATTTTTCTAGGAGCATGTGAGTTCCTGCGGTTGGGGGCTCTGGCTTGACTCCTGCAGGACCAAGTTCAGAGCAATCTTATACCTCAAATTTCAGGACTGCCTCTTACCCTCCAATGATAATGGCTGAAGTGAGGGTGGGGGAGAATGGAATGTGGGATGTCTTACTCATACTCTGGGGCTTCTTCCTTACTCCCAAATTTGGAGAAATGGCATGAGACCACACAGTTCTCAAGAGACTCCTAAATAGAACTCTAAAATATATTCTAGATATCTTTTTATTGCTCTTACAAAAAGATTTTTAAATTATATTTTCTACTGTTTTTGCCTATGTCTAAAACTCAATTGATCCTGTACAGTAAAGTTACTCTTACAATCTTTGTAGAGCTTTTTGGGTTTTAAAAATGTATATATATGGTGGTTTAAGAACAATGTCATTTTCATCCTGCCCAGTTATCATAATTCCATTTTCTTGCCATTTTGTGCAGGCTAGCACCATCAGTAAAATGCTGAAAATTAGTGGTGATAATGGATATCTTTGCTTTGTCCCTATTAAGAGAATGTGCCTATCATTTCATCACTATATATAATTTTTTTGGTAGGTGTTTATTTTTGTAGCTACCACTTAAGGAAATTCCATGCTATTAGGATTCAGCAATCCTTTTGCCATAAACATCATTACATGGTTTAATATTCTCACAAATTCAGGAAAATACACGTTGTTCTACAGACACCAGAATTGGATTTAGCTATTTATTCTACCACAATGTGCCTAAATGAGCATACGTTTCCAGGCCTACCAATCTCTGTCAACCGTTTTCTTCTGCAAATCAGCCAAGCCGGGGAAGACTTACTCAAATAAACTCACTTGTAAGAATCAATCAATCAATCAACAACATTCTCACCTCTGAGTAATCAAATGATGACACCCACCATGTTCACCTCTAAAGTTGACCCACTCCGGAATTCCCCTGATTCTTAAACACTTTCTGTAAGTTTAGCATTCTGCTCTGTCCTGGGAGACTGTGACTGACTAACTTAGGTATTCCTTACTACAGTAAGCAATGAAGTCAGTTTTTCTTTTTATTTCAGACACAGAAATGTCATCATTTGAAAACTGCTTCTGTTGCAATGATCATAATTTAAAAACATCTTTTAACTTGTTAATATAATGAACATAAGATTTGGAGGTTTATTTGTTTGTTTTGGCCTAGTCAATAAGCACATTTACTATCTCTAATCACAAGAAGCATCTTAGAGGGAGGGTGGTGACTGAAGCAGCTGAACAGTCATGTGGCACCCAGCCTTTCTGGGATCCTCTTCTTGGCTTTGTGTCCATGGTCAGAGATGCTCATGGCAGTTCCAAATGTCATAGCCTCATACAATGATGTCCAGAGACAGAAAAGGGAGAGATTTTCCCCACATGTCTCATTGAAAAAGTGAAGAATCATAAGGTTCTTGTTTTTAATGTTAAACTATCCATGTATTTCTGGATTAAATCAAAACTACTATGATAGTGCTTTGTTTTATAAATATAAACTGATGGATTCAACTTGTTAACATTGTAATTAAGAATTTGCAAAATTAGCTTGTGAGATTGGCATGTAATTGTTTTTTCTCATATTCTCCTTGTCAATTTTTGTTATCAAGATGTTTTGGACTTTATAATTTGAGTTTTCTGTATTTTGGAATAAATTATATAAAATTGGAAATATTTGTCACAGGTTACCTGGGCTTGTTTTGCTTGGTAGATTTATAACTATCTACTATGGTTATCTCTTATACACCACTTCAACTTTATCAGTGTACAGTGAACACTCTATGCTGTTGTGATGTTGATTTGCTTTATGCAGGGACAATTGGGCAACCCATCATCTGGAACCACTCCAGGTACCTCTCATTTTCTGCCACCTTCAGAACCACTCTTCACTCATCTCATGCACAAACTGGAAGGGCAGAGAAGTTAACGACTCTTGGGCTACACTTGATCAGTGAGGAATGAGAGCAAATGGATAAGTGCTCCCCCTCCCTTCCCCTGGGTGAAGAATTCTGAGACATATCCTCAGATCCAGCAGTATTTACCTAGAGTTGAGCACAATTTGATTAACCTTTAAGTTGGACGTACGTGTTTTTCAGTTTCATTCCACCTGTCCTGTTCTCCTGTTCCATGGCACCACATTCTCACATAAGTACCACATACAAGACCTTATGTCTAAGGTTTCTAAGGAAACCCAGGCTAAGGCATTTTTATAATATATCTATCTAATTTTTTTCTATTTTTTGTGTTAATTGTGCTGTTATATTTTTTGTAAATCAATTTTGTCTTAATTTTCAAATTGGTTGACATAAAATTGCTCATGGTCCTTTCTTATAATGACATTTTATTTAGTCATTTATAAGATGCTCCACAAATTTGTATGCTTTTAAATAAAAAAAAGAAACTTTACCAATTAAACTGTGACATATTCCTGATTGTAATACATCCTGATTTCAGGGATCTTAAAATATAAAAACATGTACATTTTTAGATCTCAAAGCCTCACATTGATATTTGTGTTTTTATCCTTTTATTTTATTTGTCTAGGTATGTTTGAAGACGTTTTAAAAATAAGCTTTTGGTTTTATTGATACAAAATTTTATAGTTTTGTTTTCTATTGTGGTTTTATGTTCATCGATTATTTTCTTAAGATAGTTCTTCAGTTCATTTTCTAGTTTCTCAGGTTGTACTCTAACCTCTTTAATTCTCAGTCATTTTCCCCTAATGTAAGCTTACGGAAAAAAAATGTCTCCTCTAAATACTACCCCAGCTGGATCCAACAAATGTTGGTATGTAATTTTGGTTAAAAATTGGTTCTAGGGGCTTCCCTGATGGCGCAGTGGTTGAGAATCTGCCTGCCAATGCAGGGGACACGGGTTCGAGCCCTGGTCTGGGAAGTTCCCACATGCCGCGGAGCAACTAGGCCCGTGAGCCACAATTACTGAGCCTACGCGTCTGGAGCCTGTGCTCCGCAACTAGAGAGGCCGAGATAGTGAGAGGCCCGCGCACCGCGATGAAGAGTGGCCCCCGCTTGCCACAACTAGAGAAAGCCCTCACACAGAAACGAAGACCCAACACAGCCATAAATAAATAAGTTTTTTAAAAAAATGGTTCTAAAGTTTTATCTTTTGTGACTTAGTCTTTGACATATAAGCTATTTATATATTCATTTTAAAACTTCCATATGTATCGGGCTTTTTAAAGTTAGTTTTCAATATGGAATTATAGTATTTATATTGTGATTAGGGAACATGCTCTGAATTATACTGTTTCTTTGTCATTTGTTGAGAGTCACTTTTGTGACATTTAGTATATTGTCATTTTTTGATATTTATAAATGTTCCGTGTAGGCTTAAAAATATGTTTATTACCAAATTTGTGGATTCAGGATTTTACCCTCCTATTTTTTAATGGTCTCCCCTTTTCGAACTTATACTAGATATATATTGGACCTTTCATATTTTCTACCTCTTTGGATGTCTGTTTTTATTTTCTATAATTTCCCTGCTATATCTTCTAATACTTCACTATTTCTCCATTCAGCCATATTTAATATGCTATTTGCTATTTGATCAATCCATTGAGGGTTTGTGGGGTGTTTTTAGTATATATTTTATTGACAGAGGTTCTATTTTGTTGATTTTTGGTCCTGCTTATTCATTTTCAGTTTTTTATATTTAATATTCATCACTTAAGAGTCTGTATATAATTATTTTATTACATAAAAATCTTGTTTGGGGGACTTCCCTGGTGGTGCAGTGGTTAAGAATCTGCCTGCCGATGCAGGGGACACGGGTTTAATCCCTGGTCCGGGAGGATCCCACATGCTGCGGAGCAACTAAGCCTGTGTGCCACAACTACTGAGCCTGCACTCTAGAGCCCTCGAGCCACAACTACTGAGCCCATGTGCCTAGAGACCGTGCTCTGCAACGAAGAGAAGCGACTGCAATGAGAAGCCCGCACACCACAAGAAGAGTAGCCCCCTCTCGCCACAACTAGAGAAAGCCTGCACGCAGCAACAAAGACCCAATGCAGCCAAAAATTAATTAATTTAAAAAAAAATCCACCTCTAAACAAACCACAAAATCTTGTTTGTCTGCAAATTCTTGCCCTTGAAAGACTGTTTGCACAAGTATTGTGTCATTTTGAGTTGTGAGTTCACATTCAGTTATACTTTATCTGTGGGAATCCTCTCTAATCTGAATTAAACGTTGTCTCTCTAGAATACTTTTGCCGTGTTTCTTTCACTTTTGATTTCACTTGAGATCACTTTTTATATTAAGTTGTTGGCTTGGGTGTTTCTGGATCATGCAAGAGGTGAAATATTTAAACTCACATATGGTTACACCCATTTATTAATTCTCAAGGAAAACTATTTTTATTTACATATTAATCCCAAGCAAAGACAGATAAGTTTCTTCATTTTCTAGCTATCAAATATTGATTTTTTTCTAAGCTAACTTTTCAATGATAGTGAAGTCCTTTGAATGTCCAATTAAGTGATGATGTGATCCTTTAAATGCTTTGATTTTCAGTTACCCACCATATAATGACCAAGCCTTACCTATTGTACGGCTGATAAGACCCCAAATTTTTGTCACTGAGACTGAACTACCCAACCCCAACCCATCAGCTCCTCAAACAGCTTCAGTCTCTGTTTTTTCTGGGATAAAATCCTCAGATGCTTCACATTTTACCTGATGTGGGGGAGAAATATCTTAATCATATGTCCCTATATAGTAGAACTACACAATGGGTTGGACACATAGATCCCCCAAAACTGAGCTACTATAAATCACTGTACAATGTGGAGATCTTCAATAGCTTTGCTGGTAGAAGAGAATATAATTGTAGGCCTTTCTATCCAACCAAAATTAACAGTTGCTATTTTTCTACTCCAGAAAAATGTATCTAATAGCAGTTTACTGAAACTCCATCATTGCAAAATGTCACTAGTATAAGAAAAAAAAAACAAAAAGACAACCAACTCATATATTCAGAGAAACACTATGTTTAGCTCATTTCTCCAGCCTATCAACCTCTAAATTTGGTGAGATTTAAGTATAACTACAGCAATGAATTATGAAGTTATGAATAAATGATTCATTACATAGGGCTTTGATTTGTTCCTCACCACTAATGATTGTAGCCACCATTTAAAAGTGTCACTTTGAAAAAAAAATAAATACATAAAATTAAAAAAATAAATAAAAGTGTCACTTTGAAATAAATTTTTAGACAAATATTATAAATGTGTAACATTATAATGTGTTAAAAATCCTTGAATAGAAAACAAATGCTAACTTGATTCAAAATTAAATATACAAATATAGAATTGGTGATTTAAGCAGCTTTAAATATAATTGCTTGTATAATTTTGTTCAAATTAGGTATAAAATCATATTTTTAAAGATATCTACAGTGAATACTTATCATGAGAGTTACCGATTTATTTTCTTTCAGCTCTAAATCCACCTTTTCTTGCCTTGTCTTGTGTAATTGGTGTGGCTCCACCCCAAGGCATTCTTTCTTTGATATCTGGTACAATGTTTATCATCAGATGGCATTAAAAGGAATCTGGAAGGAAAAGTAGAAGGAGGTTTTCTTTTTGGTTCTGGTGTGTTTTTTTTCTCCCTTCCTCTGATGGTCAGTGGCTTGAGGGACTCCTGTTGGGACTGTGCCTTCAGCAAGATTCACCAGTATCCCAATGGGCAGGTTTCTTGCTAATGGTGTGTAGGAGACCCAGTGGTGCATGCCTTTCAGCTAGTTTCACATCACTGCAGAGTAGGGTTGCCATATTTAGCAAATAAAGACATAAGACACCTAGTTAATTTGGAATTTCAGATTAACACTCTTTCTGAAATATTTGGGATATATTTATATTAACCTTTTATTCATTATTTATCTATTATTCTGATTTTGCCCAGCATTCTCTATTTTATCTAGCAACCCTATGTTCAGTGGGAGTTTTCTGCTTGCCAGCCCAGGACAGCTGGCATCCTGGTTGGCAGCCCTCTGCTCAGCAGCTCTGGTCTGCTATAACTCTGCGAATTTTGTTATCCAGTGGGCCACAACCACACTTTCGCCAGCAAAGTCTGAATTTCAGCCTGGGTTGGAGTGGAGAGTAATTCTCCCGAGTTCTTTCTTTAATCCTTGCATACCCTCCCTTGGCCTTAGCTGTAGTACCTGCTCCCTACTTTTGCTATTCCTGTATTTTTTAAAAGTTGTCTTTTGTTTAGTAATCACCCTTAATTAGTAATAATTCTTTATAGTGCATTTTCGCTGTGTCAACTACTGTAATGGATTTTATTTCCTAACAGGATCCTGACTGATGCAGAATTAGTACTGGAAGTGGCCCTAAGAGATAAATCTTTAAAGATGAGATTCAGGAATTGGTTTGGTCCTACCCATGGGCTTGTACACAGTGCTGACATCCTGACCACTGGGACGTAGGATGCTAATAATTCAAGGCAGGCAATGGTGTCACAATTAATCAAACTACCACCTGTGGTTGATTCTGAGTGCCAACTGAAGCCCATGCCTTGGGAGCCTAAGTGGCTGTTTCACTGGACTATTAAGCAATCATGGTACATATAAGCATTGTGTTATGAGAGGAAGCTGCTGAGTGAACTGGAGCACTTAAAAAAATAAATGACAGCTCAAGTCGTTTAACCCTTGGTTCAAATCATGATCTGAAAATCAGAGAGCTTTCATGACAGCCCTCATAAAAATCTCATTTCTTTAGCCATAGAGCTGATATTGCTTAAGAATCAAATATAATAATTGTGCAAGTTGGTAAATAACAACATCACTTGAGTTCACAATAGGAACCAGTCTTGGAAATGAAAACATTTGTTTGGACCTAGATGCAGTGCATACATCAAACTCACAAGTAAATCTGAGCTTCCTTTGCAAGTGGAAGAAGCTTTTCCACTTGTGTCAGAAGTGAATAGTCACCCATTGTTTGAAAACACTGTGATAACCTCACTTTTTGCAGATGCCATAAGAGGATGCTTTTTCTTCTAAGACCACCTGTTGATGTCACTAGACACACAACTAGAGTCAAATATCAGAATTCTTCCAGTGGTATGAAGAAGACCTGGTGGCTATCGTCCTCCAGCATATTCCCAGCATCTGAAGGAGCAGTTTCCTTGCTATTACTTTGTGGAAAACACAATGGTAATCACCAGCCAGCAAGTCTCACTGACATTTTACTGAGAGGCTACTTAGTGTGTTTTGCTGGAACCCCAGCAGGTGGCTTCCATGGGAGCAGTGTGCTGGGATGTTGTGGTTTTTACCCTCCAGGGAGTTTTGCAAGGCACACACCTTCCAGTGAATGTCATTAACAGCCTAGCAGCCATTTCTTACTCCCAGCTAAAAGGAACTCCTGTAAATAGGTTTTTAGTGATGAGGTGTCGGGGGAAGGGAAGCTTTATAGTCCTACCTATAGGACTTAGGTTTCATCCTTTTAGGAAGCTTCTGCTTCTGGACTATGATCTTCATAAGAGTTTCTCAGTTTCTTTTTTCCAGTTTAGGTGAGACAGAATGACTAGAGTGGGCTGGAATTGGGTACTTCCCTCCCCTCATTTTAAATAGGGCTCTAATTAACACCCCAGCAGGTTAGGCTCTGGTTAACTAGCCTCTCCTGAGGGCAGGCATTATTTAGGAAGAACAGAATGGTCTGTAGTATTTCAAAATGGTTCCTTTTGCCCTCCACCTGCCAGAAGCAGGAGGAAATTTTTCTCTGATATTTACTGTTGTGACCTGATTGAGTCCCTGAAGGTAAATCTCACAATAGCGTGGGGACCCCAGATTTGGTCCCTTTGGAGTTTTTAACTTTCAAATTTTGCCTGCGGCACTGATTCCAGAGGAGGTTTCCGCTCATGATATCTGAGTATGGTCTCTGGTAACCCTGACTTCCTGTATTTGCCTGTCTCTCTCCTAAGACTTGGGACAGCAGTTTGCCCTGTGTCACAGGATCTCTTCTAGATCCATGAAGAGTTGTTGATTTTCCAGTTTGTTTAGCTTTTCACTTGTTGTTAGGAAAGAGTGGTGAATTCCAAGCTTCTACATATGAACTGTAAGCTGGAACTCCATACATTTACTACATAAATATAGTGCCTTTTATAATGTGTATCATTTAAAGTTCTCTTTAACTACTTTTAGAATCATTTTTCTTTAATTATTTGCTTTATTTTTATTTTTTTAATTTTATTTATTTATTTATTTATTTATTTATGGCTGTGTTGGGTCTTCATTTCTGTGCGAGGGCCTTCTCTAGTTGTGGCAAGTGGGGGCCACTCTTCATCACGGTGCACAGGCCTCTCACTATCGTGGCCTCTCTTGTTGCGGAGCACAGGCTTCAGACGCACAGGCTCAGCAACTGTGGCTCATGGGCCTAGTCGCTCCGCGGCATGTGGGATCTTCCCAGACCAGGGCTCGAACCCGTGTCCCCTGCATTGGCAGGGAGATTCTCAACCACTGCACCACCAGGGAAGCCCTAGAATCATTTTTTACTAGTAATTTTTTTTTTATGTTAAATCTTTCTTTTTCATATAATTGGTGTGTTTTCTTTCTGTTGACTGGATCCTAATGCATTTGTAATTATGCTCTACCCAGATTTAAACACCCTTAATATCTGAGAAGCAATCTGATGGTTATTTCATCACAAATTTACAATATGTAACTTCAGTTAAATAATATATGTGGTAGCTGCAGTTTTCAAGGCTCTGTGACTATTGCAGTAGAAAAGTTGTTAATTCACAACAATTGTTGTGGGGATAAGCTTACAGGGTCATAGAAATAGTATCCATAGACCCTCAGAAACTCTTTCTGAAGTAAGTTTATGCCCTAGCATAGTTTTTCAGCCACTCACTGAGTGTATGACCTTTTTGACATGAATTTAATTAATCCCCTTTCCTCTTACATTGACTAAAGTTTGCTTTTATTGTTTGCAGCCAAAACCCTGACTAGTACAGCACCAAATATCAAGGTAAATTACCTGAGACATTCTTTAATAGTTAGTTGAGAAACTTCTTCTAGATCAATGATTTAAATTTGTCATTGATCTGGCATACTTTTAAAATATTGACTCGTGACCAAATAATTTTTACTATCACTGTTTTTTTGTATTTTTGTTTTTTGTTTTTTAAGTAAGATCTGGACACAGAAGTTTTCTTAATGTATGGAAAACCCTACATGGAGAGTTTGGTTTTCAAGTTTCAGCCATCTGACATACCTTGTAAGTGGCAGGAACCAGAAGAAGAGATAGATAAGCTGATCTGTTTAGGAAGTTCTATGTTTGATAGCAGAGTGTTAGACGGTACAGGTGGATGGTGAGGAGGATGGCAATGGTGGAGAGAAACAGAGAACAGGGAGGAAGAGGCCAAGCAACATGGAGGCAAGCAGAGAGGTATATAGTACAAATGTTGGCAAGTGAAAAATTCCTGATGACAGGGAATATTGAAGGATTTTAAGAACAGGTTAATTTTAAAGACAAGGATGATTAGAATCAAATTGTAAGGTTTTTTCTTCTTCGTAACCACTAGTATTTATTTAAAAGTTAATGGTTTGGGGCATATACCCTGAGAAAACCATAATTCCAAAAGACTCATGTACCACAATGTTCATTGCAGCTCTATTTACGATAGCCAGGACATGGAAACAACCTAAGTGTCCATCAACAGATGAATGGATAAAGTTGTGGCACACTTATACAATGGAATATTACTCAGTCATAAAAAGAAAGGAAATTGAGTTATTTGTAATGAGGTTGATGGACCTAGAGACTGTCATACAGTGTGAAGTAAGTCAGAAAGAGAAAAACAAATACTGTATGCAAACACATATATATGGAATCTAAAAAAAAAAACAAAAATGGTTCTGAAGAACCTAAGGGCAGGACAGGAATAAAGATGCAGATGTAGAGAATGGACTTGAGGACATGGGGAGGGGGAAGGGTAAGCTGGGACAAAGTGAGAGAGTGGCATGGACATATATACACTACCAAATGTAAAATAGATAACTAGTGGGAAGCAGCCACATAGCACAGGGAGATCAGCTCGGTGCTTTGTGGCCACCTAGAGGGGTGGGATAGGGAGGGTGAGAGAGAGATTCAAGAGGGAGGAGATATGGGGATATATGTATATGTATAGCTGATTCACTTTGTTATAAAGCAGAAACTAACATACCATTGTAAAGCAATTTTACTCCAATAAAGATGTTTAAAAAAAAAGTTAATGGTTTTGAATACATTTTATAGTTCTACTTAGAACATTGTAAATTAATTCTCCCAATTTATCTTTTTAAAATTTTGATGTAGTAATATCTCAGATCACTCTGACATATGTAATTTTTACAATATCAATTTTTCTTTCCTGCAGCACAGAACTCCAGTTGGCTCTCCCTCACTCCCATCTTCTCTAACAGAAGCCATTTTGATTTTCCACATGAACATATTTACTGGGTGACCATTTACTTTCCAAATGGTTTCTTCAGTGTGCTTCTCAAAAGTTTGTCTCACCATTTCCAAAATAATAGAAATAAACATTTAGATATGGAAAAGAATTTTAATAAATATAGATGTTCATTAACAATGTATTTACATTCCAAAACTTAGACAAATTAGCATGTTTACAGATATGGCATTGAGAAATTTTGCAATTGCCAAGAAAAGGACACCATAAATCCAGAGTAAAATTAGCCTCACTATCTCCACTGTATTGCATAGTCTGAATTTGTTTCACAAACAAACAGCTCTTAGATGATCAGTGCAGGGAATTCAATAGGAATTTTGCCCAGGAAACAGTGCAGAATATAAAAACTGTTTGTATAATACAGAATAGATTTCAAAATAAAAACAAAGTCCTAAGTATAAAAACACAAAATGATTTTACTATTGTTTATAAAAGATGTGACTTTAAATTCAGAAAGTATAAAAATATATTTTGATCATATTTGAATATGTGGTGTGTCTTCTGAAATAAAACTATGCTTTTCCAGGGACACTAAACTTTTTAAATGAAGTTAATACTTCATTGAAGATGGACCCTTCTGAAGAGGGGCAGAATTTTAGGAAATAATTAATTGATTTATATCATGCATATAGGTGAAGATTCTCAATGCAAATTTTAAAAAGTATATGGAAACTAATTTAGCAATTGTATGATTGCCTGAATGATGGATTTGAGACCAGTAAAAATATTTATATCGTTTAGAAAAAACTAAAAAAAAGAAATGTTAGCTTTGTTAAGAGATGGACAAAAGTGAACGAGAAGCAAAAAAAGAGACTGTCTGCTTATTTAAAATAAGAGGAAAAATTGTCACCTATAAATTAACCTACAAAATCCATGCATAATGGCTGCAATCAAAGTTATCCAAAATCACCTCAAAAAGACTGACTCAATATAAGGCAAAACTTTATGGTAGGAAGGAGGAGAGAAGATGGCGGAAGAGTAAGACACGGAGATCACCTTCCTTCCCACAGATACAGTAGAAATACATCTACACGTGGAACTGCTCCTACAGAACACCCACTGAACGCTGGCAGAAAACGTCAGACCTCCCAAAAGGCAAGAAACTCCCCCCGTACTTGGGTAGGGCAAAAGAAAAAAGAAATAACAGAGACAAAAGAATAGGGACGGCACCTGCACCAGTGGGAGGGAGCTGTGAAGGAGGAAAGATTTCCACGCACTAGGAGCCCCTTCGCGGGCAGAGACTGCGGGTGGCAGAGGGGGGAAGCTTCGGAGCCACGGAGGAGAGCGCAGCCACAGAGGTGTGGAGGGCAAAGTGGAGAGATTCCCGCACTTCCCGCACGGAGGCTCGGCGCTGACCAGCACTCACCAGCCCGAGAGGCTTGTCTGCTCAGCCGCCGGGGCGGGCGGGGCTGGGAGCTGAGGCTCGGGCTTCTGTCGGATCGCAGGGAGAGGACTGGGGTTGGTGGCGTGAACACAGCCTGAAGGGGTTAGTGCACCACAGCTAGCCGGGAGGAAGTCCGCGAAAAAGTCTGCAGCTGCCAAAGAGGCAAGAGACTTTTTCTTCCCTGTTTCCTGGTGCGTGAGGAGAGGGGATTCAGAGCGCTGCCTAAACGAACTTCAGAGATGGGCGCGAGCCGCGGCTAACAGCGCGGATCCCACAGCAACAGGGGCGCAGAGGGAAAAACGGAGAGATTCCCGCACAGAGGCTCGGCGCCGAGCAGCGCTCACCAGCCCGAGAGGCTTGTCTGCTCCCCCGCCGGGGCGGGCGGGGCTGGGAGTGGAGGCTTGGGCTTCGGTCGGATCGCAGGGAGAGGACTGGGGTTGGCGGCGTGAACACAGCCTGAAGGGGTTAGCGCACCACAGCTGGCTGGGAGGGAGACCGGGAAAAAGTCTGCAGCTGCCGAAGAGGCAAGAGACATTTTCTTGCCTCTTGGCAAGAGACTTTTTCTTGCCTCTTTGTTTCGCGGCGCGCAAGGAGAGGGGATTCAGAGCGCCGCCTAAACAAGCTACACAGACGGGCGCGAGCCGCGGCTATCAGCGCGGACCCCAGAGACGGGCGTGAGACGCTGGGGCTGCTGCTGCCGCCTCCAAGAAGCCTGTGTGCGAGCACAGGTCACTCTCCACACCGCCCCTCCCGGGAGCCCGTGCAGCCCGCCGCTGCCAGGGTCCCGTGATCCAGGGACAACTTCCCCGGGAGAACGCACTGCGCACCTCAGGCTGGTGCAACGTTACGCCGGCCTCTGACGCCGCAGGCTCGCCCCGCCTCCTCTGTACCCCTCCCTCCCCGCGGCCTGGGTGAGCCAGAGCCCCCGAAGCAGCTGCTCCTTTAACCCCGTCCTGTCTGGGGGGGGAACAGACGCCCTCAGGCGACCTACACGCAGAGGCGGGTCCAAATCCAAAGCTGATCTCCAGGAGCTGTGCGAACAGAGACGAGGAGGGGAAATCTCTCCCAGCAGCCTCAGAAGAAGCGGATTAAAACTCCACAAACAACTTGTTGTGCCTGCATCTGTTGAATACCTGAATAGACAATGAATCATCCCAAATTCAGGAGGTGGACTTTGGGAGCAGGATATATTAATTTATCCCCTTTTCCTTTTTTTTTGTGGGTGTATATGTATATGCTTCTGGGTGAGATTTTGTCTGTATAGCTTTGCTTTATAATAGCTTTATTTTACTTCACTATATTATAGCCTCTTTCTTTCTTTCTTTCTTTCTTTCTTTCTATTTTTTCTCCCTTTTACTCTAAGCCGTGTGGACGAAAGGCTCTTGGTGCTTCAGCCAGGCATCAGGGCCGTACCTCGGAGGTGGGAGAGCCAACTTCAGGACACTGGTCCACAAGAGACCTCCCAGCTCCACGTAATACCAAACGGCAAAAATCTCTCAGAGATCTCCATCTCAACATCAAGACCCAACATAACTCAATGACCAGCAAGCTACAGTGCTGGACACCCTGTGCCAAACAACTAGCAAGACAGGAACACAGCCCCATCCATTAGCAGAGAGGCTGCCTAAAATCATAATAAGGCCACAGACACCCCAAAACACACCACCACACGTGGATGTGCCCACCAGAAAGACAAGATCCAGCCTCATCCACCAGAACACAGGCACTAGTCCCCTCCACCAGGAAGCCTACACAACCCACTGAACCAAACTTAGCCACTGGGGACAGATACCAAAAACAACGGGAAAACTATGAACCTGCAGCCTGTGAAAAGGAGACCTCAAACACAGTAAGATAAGCAAAATGAGATGACAGAAAAACACACAGCAGATGAAGGAGCAGGGTCAAAACACACCAGACCTAACAAATGAAGAGGAAATAGGTAGTCTACCTGAAAAAGAATTCAGAATAATGATAGTAAAGATGAGCCAAAATCTTGGAAATAGAATAGACAAAATGCAAGAAACATTTAACAAGGACGTAGAAGAACTAAAGAGGAACCAAGCAATGATGAAAAACACAATAAATGAAATTAAAAATACTCTAGATGGGATCAATAGCAGAATAACTGAGGCAAAAGAAAGGATAAGTGACCTGGAAGATAAAATGGTGGAAATAACTACTGCAGAGCAGGATAAAGAAAAAAGAATGAAAAGAACTGAGGACAGTCTCAGAGACCTCTGGGACAACATTAAATGCACCAACATTCGAATTATAGGGGTCCCAGAAGAAGAAGAGAAAAAGAAAGAGACTGAGAAAATATTTGAAGAGATTATAGTTGAAAACTTCCCTAATATGGGAAAGGAAATAGTTAATCAAGTCCTGGAAGCACAGAGAGTCCCATACAGGATAAACCCAAGGAGAAACACGCCAAGACACATATTAATCAAACTGTCAAAAATTAAATATAAGGAAAACATATTAAAGGCAGCTAGGGAAAAAAACAACAAATAACACACAAGGGAATCCCCATAAGGTTAACATCTGATCTTTCAGCAGAAACTCTGCAAGCCAGAAGGGAGTGGCAGGATATACTTAAAGTGATGAAGGAGAAAAACCTACAACCAAGATTACTCTACCCAGCAAGGATCTCATTCAGATGTGATGGAGAAATTAAAACCTTTACAGACAAGCAAAAGCTGAGAAAGTTCAGCACCACCAAACCAGCTTTACAACAAATGCTAAAGGAACTTCTCTAGGCAAGAAACACAAGAGAAGGAAAACACCTGCAATAACAAACTCAAAACATTTAAGAAAATGGGAATAGGAACATACATATCGATAATTACCTTGAATGTAAAAGGATTAAATGCTCCCACCAAAAGACACAGGCTGGCTGAATGGATACAAAAACAAGACCCATATATATGCTGCCTACAAGAGACCCACTTCAGACCTAGAGACACATACGGACTGAAAGTGAGGGGATGGAAAAAGATATTCCATGCAAATGGAAATCAAAAGAAAGCTGGAGTAGCAATTCTCATATCAGACAAAATAGACTTTAAAATTAAGACTATTACAAGAGACAAAGAAGGACACTATATAATGATCAAGGGATCGATCCAAAAGGAAGGTATAACAATTGTAAATATTTATGCACCCAACATAGGAGCACCTCAATACATAAGGCAAATACTAACAGCCATAAAAGGGGAAATCAACAGCAACACAATCATAGTAGGGGACTTTAACATCCCACTTTCACCAATGGACAGATCATCCAAAATGAAAATAAATAAGGAAACACAAGCTTTAAATGATACATTAAACAAGATGGACTTAATTGATATTTATAGGACATTCCACCCAAAAACAACAGAATACACATTTTTCTCAAGTGCTCATGGAACATTCTCCAGGATAGATCATATCTTGGGTCACAAATCAAGCCTTGGTAAATTTAAGAAAATTGAAATCGTATCAAGTATCTTTTCCGACCACAACGCTATGAGACTAGATATCAATTACAGGAAAAGATCTGTAAAAAATACAAACACATGGAGGCTACACAATACACTACTTAATAACGAAGTGATCACTGAAGAAATCAAAGGGGAAATCAAAAAATACCTAGAAACAAATGACAATGGAGATACAACGACCCAAAACCTATGGGACGCAGCAAAAGCAGTGCTAAGAGGGAAGTTTATAGCAATACAAGCCTACCTCAAGAAACAGGAAACATCTCGAATAAACAACCTAACCTTGCACCTAAAGCAATTAGAGAAAGAACAAAAAAACCCCAAAGCTAGCAGAAGGAAAGAAATTATAAAGATCAGGTCAGAAATAAATGAAAAAGAAATGAAGGAAACAATAGCAAAAATCAATGAAACTAAAAGCTGGTTCTTTGAGAAGATAAACAAAACTGATAAACCATTAGCCAGACTCATCAAGAGAAAAAGGGAGAAGACTCAAATCAATAGAATTAGAAATGAAAAAGGAGAAGTAACCACTGACACTGCAGAAATACAAAAGATCATGAGAGATTACTACAAGCAACACTATGCCAATAAAATGGACAACCTGGAAGAAATGGACAGATTCTTAGAAATGCACAAACTCCCGAGACTGAACCAGGAAGAAATAGAAAATATGAACAGACCAATCACAAGCACTGAAATTGAAACTGTGATTAAAAACCTTCCAACAAACAAAAGCCCAGGACCAGATGGCTTCACAGGTGAATTCTATCAAACATTTAGAGAAGAGCTAACACCGATCCTTCTCAAACTCTTCCAAAATATTGCAGAGGGAGGAACACTCCCAAACTCATTCTACGAGGCCACCATCACCCTGATACCAAAACCAGACAAAGATGTCACAAAGAAAGAAAACTACAGGCCAATATCACTGATGAACATAGATGCAAAAATCCTCAACAAAATACTAGCAAACAGAATCCAACAGCACATTAAAAGGATCATACACCATGATCAAGTGGGGTTTATCCCAGGAATGCAAGGATTCTTCAATATACTCAAATCAATCAATGTGATACACCATATTAACAAATTGAAGGAGAAAAACCATATGATCATCTCAATAGATGCAGAGAAAGCTTTCGACAAAATTCGACACCCATTTATGATAAAAGCCCTGCAGAAAGTAGGCATAGAGGGAAATTTCCTCAACATAATAAAGGCCATATATGACAAACCCACAGCCAACATTGTCCTCAATGGTGAAAAACTGAAACCATTTCCACTAAGATCAGGAACAAGACAAGGTTGCCCACTCTCACCACTATTATTCAACATAGTTTTGGAAGTGTTAGCCACAGCAATCAGAGAAGACAAAGAAATAAAAGGAATCCAAATCGGAAAAGAAGAAGTAAAGCTGTCACTGTTTGCAGATGACATGATACTATACATAGAGAATCCTAAAGATGCTACCAGAAAACTCCTAGAGCTAATCAATGAATTTGGTAAAGTAGCAGGATACAAAATTAATGCACAGAAATCTCTTGCATTTCTATACACTAATGACGAAAAATCTGAAAGTGAAATTAAGAAAACACTCCCGTTTACCATTGCAACAAAAAGAATAAAATATCTAGGAAAAAACCTACCTAAGGAGACAAAAGACCTGTATGCAGAAAATTATAAGACACTGATGAAAGAAATTAAGGATGATACAAATAGATGGAGAGATATACCATGTTCTTGGATTGGAAGAATCAACATTGTGAAAATGACTCTACTATCCAAAGCAATCTACAGATTCAGTGCAATCCCTATCAAACTACCACTGGCATTTTTCACACAACTAGAACAAAAAATTTCACAATTTGTATGGAAACACAAAAGACCCCGAATAGCCAAAGCAATCTTGAGAACGAAAAATGGAGCTGGGGGAATCAGGCTCCCTGACTTCAGACTTTATTACAAAGCTTCAGTAATCAAGACAGTTTGGTACTGGCACAAAAACAGAAATATAGATCAATGGAACGGGATAGAAATCCCAGAGATAAACCCACACACATATGGTCACCTTATCTTTGATAAAGGAGGCAAGCATATACAGTGGAGAAAAGACAGCCTCTTCAATAAGTGGTGCTGGGAAAACTGGACAGGTACATGTAAAAGTATGAAATTAGAACACTCCCTGACACCATGCACAAAAATAAACTCAAAATGGATTAAAGACCTAAGTGTAAGGGCAGACACTATCAAACTCTTAGAGGAAAACATAGGCAGAACACTCTATGACATACATCACAGCAAGATTCTTTTTGACCCACCTCCCAGAGAAATGGAAATAAGAACACAAATAAATAAATGGGACCTAATGAAACTTAAAAGCTTTTGCACAGCAAAGGAAACCATAAACAAGACCAAAAGACAGCCTTCAGAATGGGAGAAAATATTTGCAAATGAAGCAACTGACAAAGGATTAATCTCCAAGATTTACAAGCAGCTCATGCAGCTCAATAACAAAAAAACGAACAACCCAATCCAAAAATGGGCAGAAGACCTAAATAGACATTTCTCCAAAGAAGATATACAGATGGCCTACAGACACATGAAAGAATGCTCAACATCATTAATCATTAGAGAAATGCAAATCAAAACTACAATGAGATATCATCTCACACCGGTCAGAATGGCCATCATCAAAAAATCTAGAAACAATAAATGCTGGAGAGGGTGTGGAGGAAAGGGAACACTCTTGCACTGTTGGTGGGAATGTAAATTGACACAGCCACTATGGAGAACAGTATGGAGGTTCCTTAAAAAACTACAAATAGAACTACCATACGACCCAGCAATCCCACTACTGGGCATATACCCTGAGAAAACCATAGGTCAAAAAGAGTCATGTACCAAAATGTTCATTGCAGCTCTATTTACAATAGCCAGGACATAGAAGCAACCTAAATGTCCATCGACAGATGAATGGATAAAGAAGATGTGGCACATATATACAATGGAATATTACTCAGCCATAAAAAGAAATGAAATGGAGGTATTTGTAATGAGGTGGATGGAGTTAGAGTCTGTCATACAGAGTGAAGTAAGTCAGAAAGAGAAAAACAAATACAGTATGCTAACACATATATACGGAATCTAAGGAAAAAAAAAAAAAAAAAGGCCATGAAGAACCTAGTGGCAAGACGGGAATAAAGACACAGACCTACTAGAGAATGGACTTGAGGATATGGGGAGGGAGTGGGGTGAGATGTGACAGGGTAAGAGAGTGTCATGGACATATATACACTACCAAATATAAAATAGATAGCTAGTGGGAAGCAGCCGCATAGCACAGGGAGATCAGTTCGGTGCTTTGTGACCACCTAGAGGGGTGGGATGGGGAGGGTGGGAGGGAGGGAGATGCAAGAGGGAAGAGAAAGGGGAACATATTGTATATGTATAACTGATTCACTTTGTTATAAAGCAGAAGCTAACACACCGTTGTAAGGCAATTATACTTCAATAAAGATGTTTAAAAAAAAAACTTTATGGTAGCTTAATGGATGATAATTTATCTGTAGAAGGTTTAAACTTGAAATGAATGTTCGGTTAGAAGAAAGAGAAGAAAAGTGAGTCAGAGAGATTAAGGTCAACAGTGCCAATAATAGCCCTTTTTGCTAAGTCAGTGGTTTTAAACTAGGATGCATTAGTCTTTTCCCAATGTACATGCCAGTTCCCTACATCTAGCCACTGAATCAAATTTCACAGTTTGGGGAAGTGACACTTGGGCATGAGCTTTTGAAACAGCTCCCCAAGTAATTCTGATGTTCACTACTTGAAGAAATTATTCACTTAAACTATTTAAATATTTAGGTGGTGGATTTGAGTATGTTGTAGATTGATTCATTTAGTTAATTGACTAATTTTGCTAATAATTTTTCAAATAATGCTTAGTCTTTGCTCATAAATTTAGTCTACTGCAAAAAAATATTTACTGAGTAACTGCTATGTGAAAAATGAGAACCTATATTTGTAAAACACATTTTGAATTTTTCTCTCAATGTTTGACTTTGAAACTATTTTACTATTTTCTTTTTCCAAAGAGAAGAGGTACAAAAAGGGATTCAAGACCACCTACAGAATTGTCTAGGTTTATTTTAAGATAATAAATGTTTTTTTAAAGAAAAAATGTATCATGGTACTATTTTTGCCTAAGCAGAAAATTAATAATTACCTTATTGGCATTATTAAATCGATAGTGGGATGATAAGGATTATAATCCCAGCATATAACCCTGGGGATTATGTATTTAAAAATACACTCAATGTGCTCATGAATCCAAGCTTTTATCCTCAAACTCAATTTCTCCCCTGAGCTCTAGCTTCATATCCCCCAGTTTAAATGACAATTCTCTTTGGGTGGTGTTCTCAATGTTATTGTGACCAAAGATTATTTTTCTCAAAGAACACTTTTAGCCAAGTCTTCCCCATCAGAGGAAATGGTACCATCTTCACTCAAGTGGTTAGGTCAAAAAGCTAACCAAAAATGTTGTCAACGTTGACTTCTGTATTTGCCTCAAACCCATAGCCAACTCATCAGGAATTTTCATTTACTTCTCCTTCAAAATATACCAGAAATCCAGCCATTAACTAGCCATCCTAGTCTAAAACACACTCATATCTCTCTAAATTGCTGCAATAATTCCCAAATTTTTCTTCCTGCCTCTACTCTTCCACCTACCTTAAAATCAATCCTGGACTTCCCTGGTGGTGCAGTGGTTAAGAATCCGCCTGCCAATGCAGGGGACACAGGTTCGATCTCTGGTCCGGGAAGATCTCACATTCCGGGGTGCAACTAAGCCCGTTTGCCACAACTACTGAGCCAGTGAACCACAACTAATGAAGCCCAGGCGCCTAAAGCCCATGCTCCACAACAAGAGAAGCCACCACAGTGAGAAGCCCGTGCACCACAATGAAGAGTAACCCCCACCCTCTGCAACTAGAGAAAGCCCACGTGTAGGAATGAAGACCCAATGCAGCCAAAAATAAATAAATAAATTAATTAATTAAAATAAAATAAAATAAATCCTTTAGGCAGTTGCCAGTGTGATCTTATAAATCTTAAAATTAGTTCATGTCACTCCACTGTCCTAAACTCTGCAAATGGTCTCCAAGAATGTTTAGATTAAAACCAAACTCCTTATCAAGGTCTACTGGTCTACTTGACTTTACCTAATCTACTGTGTAGAGGTCTCCAATCTTACTGCCCTACACTCTTTGCTTCCCTCCTGCTGTTCCCTTTACAGTCAAACTTTGATTAAGAGACCTGTACACACTATTCCCTCCGTGTGGAAAGCTGTTTTTTCAGATATTGGTTTGACTCACTTCCTCTTGCCATTTGTAACTCTCTTCAAATGTATTTCATCAGATAGGCTTTTGACCACCCTAAGTAAAATAGTCTTCCCTGAATCCACTATTAACCCTTTATTTTGCTCATTTGGCTTTATTATTCTTTGCATTACCTAAAATTACACGTTTCCTTGGTTACTTGTTTAAAATGTTTCCCTCATGAGAATACGAACCGAGTCAGACTTTTAAAAAAATCAAATTAATTTTAATTTTTTAACTAGAATTTTACTTAATTTCAAAATAATTGCTGTAAACTGAGTTTAGAACAGTACCTATATGTTAAGAAAATAATAAATATATTTTTAAATGAATGAATTGGAAAGGAAAAATGTTCCATAGTACCCCTTTCCCAAAATATTAGTCACCACTTTCACAATGCCTGAATTGCCTAAACCTTGAGACCCTTTGTCTGCTCTGCATTAGTTTTCCTTATTTAATGGCACTTTATTGACTATGAGAGGGCAGATGCCCAAAGTACTATCTTTCAACATTTATTCTTGCCTCTTAAATCCTGCCACCACTCACCTGTTCAAACCTGTGCCATGCCTGATTTCCTAAACTTTTTCTCTGCCACTGATGACAGAGCAATTTTTGAAAGATTTACAATTTTTAAATTTTACACATTTTTAGTGTTTTCGTATATTTGTAACTAAATAAAAACGCAACAGCTCTTTCCTCACTGTGCCCTCCCCAAACTAGAACATACTAAATTCAACTGAAATTCAAATTTTTTCTAATTCCTGCCTTTCAAGTCTTACCTCTGAATATTCTCATACAGATGTTCTAGAATATTAGATCTGAAACATTCTCATACTGATAAAAAAGAAAAATATTCTCATACATATATTCTAAGATAACATCAGAAATGTTATTTTGGTATCTAGAAGGTAAGAGAACATGCTAGATACAGGATGAGGGATAGATGATAGGAAATCAAAAACATATATTTTTATAATCCACTAAGTTGTGAGGGGAAATTGTGGGGACATATATTGAAAAAGGTGGTTGTGAAATGACAATTCCTGAAGTTAAGTGATAGACATATGAAAGTTTAATATTCTTTTTTTCCTACATATATATATACATATATATGCACACACACACACACACACACACACACACACATGCAATTAACTGATTCTCAGTTTTCTACTTGCTCTAATCACTCGTACATTCTAAATGTTAAGATAGAACATGCTTTAAGGTCACTGTTTACTTATATCTATACAATTGACTGAATATTTGTCAATGCATCTGTATGTTTTAAGTTAGGCAGTACTTGCAACACTATTTGTGTGCACATGCTTTTGTGTGCCAGATGGTTTAAGGAGGAAATGTACAAAGGATTACTTTGTAAATATTTTTAGGTGTTTGCCTGAGCATTTCCAGTTACTAAAGAGGAGAGTTAAATCATAAAATTGTCTTAGAATGTTTTAATTTATTTTTTTATTAGGCAACAATTATTAAGTCACTGAAAGCGTTTCAAAAATAATGAACACATTTTAAGATAAAAGAAAATGCTTGCCTTTATATGATTTATGATGAAAGGAGGGTAAAGTTTAGAGTAGTGTGTTGAGATAAGAGGATAGGTAGAGGAAAGAGAAGGAGGAAAGGGGTATCCATATAATTTTTACAGTATAATACCTATATCAAAACAGGGAATTCATATAGTGGCTGTATAAGCTTCCTGAGGCTTCCTTAACAAAGTACCACACAGCTGGTGGCTTAAAACAACAGAGTTTTGTTTTCTCACATTTCTAGAGGTGAGATGTCTAAAATCAAGGTGCTAGCAGGGCCACATTTCCTCTGAAACCTGTAAGGGAATCCTTCCTTGCCCTTCTGATGGCAGTCTTTTGTGTTCCTTTGCTTGCAGTTACATAACTCCTGTCTCTGCGTTGGTCTTCATTTGTGTTTCTGTGTCTTCCCTTCTAAGGATGTCAGCCATACTGAATTAGGGGTCTACCTTACTCCAGTATTACCTCATCTTAATTTAATTGTATCTGTAAAGACACTATATCCAAATAACGACACCTTCTGAGGCAATGGGAGTAAGGATTTCAACATATCTTTTTTTGTTGGGGGGTGCACAATTCAATAATAACTGTGGCTTATAAGAAATATTAACAAAAGTTTATTAATCAGGTGGAAAGATTACATGACAGTAGAGATATAATGAAAGATTCCCCAAATAAGTAAAACAGTTTAGATGAATCTTGAAAAAAGTGAGAATGTTGACAGTTGGAGGAAGTAGAGATTGTCTTTGGGAAACTGTGAATATACAATTAGACTAAAGAATGAGTTGTATGTGAATATCAAAAAGTAAAAGAATAAAAAACTGAATTGAGTCTATTTTAAGAAGAGGCTTGTTTATCAGGCCAATGAGTTTGTAGTCAATTTTCTAGACAACAGATAGTCAGTCAGCACATGTCAAGTCAGAAGTTGATGTGACTGGATCTGTGCATTAAACTTCAAAGAAGTGGAATTTTCTTTGTTAGACTGGAGTAGAGGCCAGACAGCTGGGGTATAAGTCCCAGGTCAGAGAAATGACACCTGGGCCTGAATGGTAGAAATGAGAATGAAAAGGAGGTACCAGATTTTTTTTGTCATCTGTGTTTGAATTTCTTTATAATAGAATACATATAAAGTATAAGATTCATGTTTATTCCAAGCATATTTTCCTTTATGTTTAATGATAAATGACAGAACTCAAAAGTCATCCCCTAACATTTGGTGTTTATATTATCTATGAAAAGTTTTGCACCAAATTGCATCAAGCAGTTAATTTAAAATTATTTCAGATTTACTTTATTTAGAGAGCACATTATTAAAATGAACCAAGTTCCATCTTTGCTTATATTGCTGTACTTCATTTTATAAAAGTAATAGTTTAAAACTATGTCTTTGATTTTTATAAGAAGGAAATTGTATTTCTACTTCCTTTCCTACACCTAAAAGGTTTTCTTCCCAGGAACAAGCATCCCAAAAATATATTTCGGGAACATTTTATCAAGTCAAGAAAAAAAATCTGTTTAGTCATAGCTAAGAATAAACTTGTGCAAATGAAAACCATACACCAGACAAACAAAACTTTATAAATTTATTCATTCACTCAAAAGAGTTTTATTGATTACCTATTATAATTAAACCACTGCATCAAGCAAAATGTGGAATAAAAAAAGCTTTCTGATGTGGTCTCTTCTTTAAAGTTACTTATATTCTATAAATGAATATAAGACTTAAAAAATAGGTATAGTTCAAAGAGAAGAGTGATTATTTCAATAGATGTGGGATAAATAAAGTGTGTATCAGACACTGTGATGCTAATCCAGTGGCATCACCTACATCCCCTTTGTCTTTGCCATTTGAACTCCTCTATTATTTAGGTAGCAGAAAGCCATATGCTAGTTGATCTTAATTTGTCTAAGACCAAGCAATCATGGTAATTCTGTTCTGTCTTTCCAGAAACAGGCTTGTGAATGGTCATGTGACATGATCCTAGCCTGCAAGATATGACCATGCTCAATACATCTGGGGAAAATGTCCTCACTCATAATAAGAAATGTAAGGAAGTGGCATGCCTCCTCTCATCTTTCTGGCTTTTCAAAGGTGTCATCTTCCTTCTATACCTGGAACAAACAAACCTTAGAATCATGAGGTTCACTAACACTGTAATGATAACAGACTGAAAAGATGAATCCAGATAAATTGGATTCTTGATTGGGGCTGATAAATTTATCAATCATGGAAGCATCCTACCTTGGGATTTCCATTATGTGCAATATTACATTTTTGTTATTTACAAACATTCTATTTTGTGGAGGAGGAATGATGTGGACTTGAACGCAATCTAACTAAGAGGAAATTCAAAGTAGATGGCATTATGGATAGTTCTTAAAGAATCACTGAGATTTTCAAAAATGCTGAAGTGACTGGAGATATAGACTGGCAGCAAAACTGAGATAGGGAAGCAAAAAATCCATCTGAGCCTTACATTAGAAAACCTTTTAATGCCAAATGACTTATGTGGAAATACTGTTCACTTTACTGTTGTGGTTAATCTCAGTTAATGAGAAGAAATCACTGTCTTCCATTTTTATTTACATATATACGTTTCGGTCTAAAACTTTCAAATTCTTTTAGATTTAAAAACCAAGCATGATCTTTTGTGTTCTTTTATGGTGAATGATATATGTAAACTCTAATAAAAAAATGTATTTTACCTTGTTCTTTCATATTTCTTTAACTACATTTCAACACCTATCATTTAGCCCTTTATAGAACGTATCTAAAACTGCACAAGAAGGCATCACATACAGAGATATGAAGCATACATTTATCATGTAAGAGGATTAAATAAGCAGAAAAGTCAAGCAAAATCTAAACTTTATTTCTGAGGTTAATTTTTATTGACTTTAAAATAGTCATTACTGTCAGGTCAATTGCTTTATTCTGTGCTTAAAAGAAATCTGCATCCATTTATTTGGAACAGTAATATTCTTTATATATGGACCTTTGAGATGCCCAGAAATCCAATTAAATTTCAGGAGATTGAAATGGGATATTAACCTAAGCTACTTAAGAAACACAAGAACCAAGCTACACTTTCCTGACAATACTCCCCAACAAAGCTTACCTCTGTAAATAGTAAACATAGCCTGCAGTGAAAACTATTATGGAGCATGAAAGGGGTTTAGGAAGGCTGAGATGGGGCACACGGGGAAGACTGACATTCTGGTGACATCAGATCAAAGCCGCTGATTATTTTTGCGGACCTTTCAAAGTCTGTTGTGTTTTTAGTGAAGCCATGTGTGCTTGCAAACGATGTATAATATGTGTTATTTCTGGATGAATGCACTTAATTATCTCTAAAAATCTTTTCACCAACAGATGTCTCCTCCTCCTTTTCCTTGTGCTAATCATTCTCTGCAGTGGCAAACTTTTTTTTTTTTTTTTTTTTCCTGAGTCCTTGTGTTCCCTCTCTTGGTCTTTCTGAAGGCTTTCTCCTCCAGGGCAATTCTTTCTCTCAAAACCAGAATGTGTAGCAGCATAAAAGGCACCATAAAACTTTGAAAATATTCCCTAGTGAATATTTAATATAACTACCAGATTTGTCCAAATAAAGAAAATGATTTTTTATCATTTTAGTATTTTTTGCAATGGCATAATAATCCAAATTCATCAATTTATCTATTTCTTTTCTTTTTTTTTTAACATATTAATTTCTTATTTATTTATTTATTTATTTTTGGCTGTGTTGGGTCTTCGTTTCTGTGCGAGGGCTTTCTCTAGTTGCAGCAAGTGGGGGCCACTCTTCAACGCGGTGCGCGGCCTCTCACTATCGCGACCTCTCTCGTTGCAGAGCACAGGCTCCAGACGCGCAGGCTCAGTAGTTGTGGCTCACGGGCCTAGTTGCTCCGCGGCATGTGGGATCTTCCCAGACCACGGCTTGAACCCGTGTCCCCTGCATTGGCAGGCAGATTCTCAACCACTGCGCCACCAGGGAAGCCCCTATCTATTTCTTATTTATTTATCCATGTAAGAGCAGTGCAATCATATTTCATTGTTTTGACAGTGATTAGAAAATGAAAAGAACAGTACAAAATTCAAAATTTTATTGTTATTCATTTTCATTTCCATATCTCATTTTGTGAATCACCAATTATGTTGTTTAGGCATTAAGGGCTTATTGGCCTAGTTGTCTACCCCAAGTTCCAAGTCTCTAGAAAAACAAACATATCACCTAGGTTTATAAATGCAGTAACGACCAATTATGGTTACACATATTTAAAGTTTTACTATGTCTTACACCAATATTACTGTAACATTTTAGATTTCATAAGATCTTGGCCCATTTAAAATGATTATTGTAGATATATTTGACTTCTAATTTATTATTCAACTAAGGATTTGATATGGTAAAATCAAATCAAAGCCATTTAAGTGTTCAGAAATTACTGAATGAAAATAGAGGGCTCTTTATGTATAAAAGACCACACATTCTGACCTTCTGGTGATATCGAATGGCACACCTAAGCCTGTCAATTTTTATAGTTGCTTTAATTAAGGGTGAGGTTTTAAATTTCACTAATTTAAATTTTTTCCTTTTAGTCATTACCTCAGGTTTCTGTATTCAATTGGTTCTTAAGTAGAAATGTCTACGCATAGCTCTGAGAAAGTTTCATTTCTGTACCTTCCCATTCTTTTTCTTTTCACACGTCAAGAGCCTACAAGTGATTCTCATCTTAGAAGAAGACTTGGCATTTTGAGTTTGAAAAAATCTCCTGCGATGACGGTCTGATATGTAAGCCTAATGAAGAACCACTAAATTGTTTGGTTATAATAAATTACATTTTGGCCTAGAAAGTGATGAGAAGGGCAGATCTCTATTTCCTCAATGGAACGCTTTCAAAACTTCCATTAGCTTTTGAAAAAGATGCAGTCTTTTCAAATTTGAGTGCATTTAAAAATTATTCCTAAGGTATCAGCCAATTTGAAGAATAAAGATCCAATTGGAAATTCTAAAGAAAATCAGAAATATTATACTAAGTTTGATGTGACATAAATACAGAGGAATGTGACCTTGAGAACAAAATCTTAAATTTATGTCTTATTTTACATCCCAGTACAATTATAGTGTTTATCTAATTGTTCTTTGAGCTCCAATATTCTGAGATATGTGAATACTCTGTTCAGTGTACTGAATACTTATTTTATAATACTTCATTCCTTTTCAAAAAGAATATAAAAAGACATACAAAAAGGAACATTTTAACAAATTAAAAACAAGTCTTGAGAAAATGAGCATTCAAGCAAAAGACCAACATTGCCAACATCAAGTCAATAAAATTTCTTTCATTGGGCATCACGACTGTCTCCAGGCTTCTCATCAGCCACTAGATATAAGAAATGAAAAGATAATATCGAGAATAATGATCTTCACAGTGGGATACTATAAAATATTAGCATTTCTACTTATATTTTTAACTCATCCATATTTTAATGTCCATTTTGTGCATGCTCTATGATATGCATAATATATTAATACAGTGTTAATAAAAATAAGAAATAAAGTGTTAATAAAGCATAAATAAATATAGTCTAGGCATGATTGGTCAAAAAATTTTAATGATACTATAAACATTTGGAACACACTGATGTAAGAAAAAAAAAATACCAGTCTTTAGTGAAGACTAAGTTATAGCAGTCTCAAGTGCTTGGAGCAATTCAATGTGAGAAATAACATTTAGGAATATGATAGACAAGGGCAAGAAAACACAAATGCCTTCAAGAGTCAGCCAGGTAACACAGATGCTTAAAGTGGCTTGTTTTGAGATAGCTGGGTGTCATGGCTCTGTTTAGACAGGGACAGTGTCCCACCTAAAAGGATTCAAATGTTAGAGTAATATGTATTTATGTATACCAAACACATTTGCAGGCTTAAGGCTTAAAATTTGCTACTCCTTGAAATAAATGGTACCTCCAACAATGATTTAAGAACAAATAAAGAAGTCACGTTTTTTAATTTAGTGACTCTTAGTCAAAGTTCAAAGGCTAAGATTAGAACCCAACTTTGTGAACATGATTTTAAAGTATATCTTAAATATTGTTTTTCTCCACTGGGTTTCTGATAGAACCTACAATATAGTTAATTAAAAGTTATGCTCTCGGGGCTTCCCTGGTGGTGCAGGGGTTGGGAGTCTGCCTGCTAATGTAGGGGACACGGGTTCGAGCCCTGGTCTGGGAAGATCCCACATGCCGCGGAGCAGCTGGGCCCGTGAGCCACAAATACTGAGCCTGCGCGTCTGGAGCCTGTGCTCCACAACAAGAGAGGCCGCGATAGTGAGAGGCCCGCGCACCGCGATGAAGAGTGGCCCCCGCTTGCCGCGACTGGAGGGAGCCCTCGCATGGAAACGAAGACCCAACACAAACAAACAAACAAACAAAAAAAGTTATGCTCTCTATCATGGACTTAAAGTGAAGGTGACTTGTACTCTTATAAAAGAGGAGACTTATAAGGAAACAAGTCAAATAGGAATTAGGAGAAAATTTTTACTGGGAACAGTGAAGATCTTAACCAATATCATTAACTGAATATGTAAGAAAATATGTTCTATTCTTTACAAGAAAATAGGTGGTAATTCTTGTCCTTCAAACAAGAACCTCCTTAAGAAGAAATACTGGAATATGATCTATGAGTTGAATCAATGTAGGATTGATATAGAAACCATTCCAGGGAATTCCCTGGCCATCCAGTGGTTAGGGCTTGGTGCTTTCACTGCCAGGGCCCGGATTGGATACCTGGTCAGGGAACTAAGATCCCACATGCTGTGCAACATGGCAAAAAACCAACAACAAAAAACAATCCTTTAAAACAAACAAACAAATAAAACAAAACAACAAAAAAAATAAATTCCACATCATTGGCTATGGCAAAGAGCCTGAACATTTTTCAGGTAAGTGTTGTAGTGCATTGGAAGGGGGTCACAAGCCACAGAATGCAGGCAGATTTTACGAACTGGAAAAAGTAAGGAAATGGATTCTACCCCAGAGCCGCTACAAGTGCGTACAGCCATGCTAACATCTTAGTTTTAGCCAGTGTGACATATTTCTGGAGGATTTCTGACTACCAGAACTGTAAGATAATAAATTTATGTTGTTTTAAGCCACAAAATTTGTTCTAATTTGTTAAAGCCACAATAGGGTAGCAGTACAGCATTTTTAAGAACCTCTGGTATAATGTTTTCCTTTCATTTGGATTTCTAAATGAAATCTGTTAAAAGAAACTGTCATATTTTCTATACTGCTATACTGGCAGTATTATCACTATCTGTTCATGGAAAACTGATATCTCCCATTATTACTATTTGGCACACTTTTTGTTTTTTTTTTATTTTTTAGTGTTTAAATGATTGTACATATTTTTCTCTCAAACAGTACATTTTGGTTTTTAGTCACAAAACTTCTTTAGATTTTTATATAGTATTACTTCATTTGTCTGGTAGATTTTTATGTTGCTGCTGTAGAGTACAATGCCCTTTGCTCCCCTATCTTTTCACATGCAGTAATGTGTGTATTCTCTTCTTGGTCATCCAGTTGCCAATAACAGCAAGATGTCCTTTTCAATTCAATTGAGATGTATTGCTTAAGTTAATGTATACTCTCAAAATGAATGAATAAAAATATAAATAGCAATATGAATTCATTGAATATTTTTTTCTGAAATTTGACATAATATTTGTCTTTAATTATTGTATTTGCATATAGACTGAAAATGTCACATATGAGAAGAAAAATAAAAGAAAGTTTATGTGATGTTGGGCCTCAAAAAAAGGCTTTCTAGGAATATTTTTAACTCAGGGAAATTGAAATTAGGTTTGGTCAAAGCCATATCACCCTTTATTGAAAAAAATGAAGATTCATTGTATTGTCATAGGAGAGAAGCCTGGAGGTAGTCACCCAGAGCTAATTGTGTGTGCCGTGTTTAATAAGGCTGCTGCCTAATGGACTTCATCAAAGGGAAGTCTTTATTGCCCAAGAGACCTTGACATTAAGAACATTATTGGAAGTGTTTCTGTCTACACGTGTATCCAGCCAGAATTAACATAAGATTTTTCCTAAAGGTTGATTGGATCAGCCATCACTTTGATTTCCTGTCCCCTGTCACTTTTTGCAGTAATCACATACGTGGTTTTTGTTGTTGTTTTTTAAGCAAACTGGATTAAGGAAAGTTTTTCAGTTGTACTAGGAGGTGTTTTTCATTAAACAGCCTGATCAAAGTTGTTATTTTCAATTTATATGCTAATAAAGTATACTTTAGAACTTATAAACATGAGTTACCCAGTGGGAATTTTTTTTTTTTGAACATTTTTATTTTATTTTATTTTATTTTTTTAAACATCTTTATTGGAGTAAAATTGCTTTACAATGGTGTGTTAGTTTCTGCTTTATAACAAAGTGAATCAGCTATACATATACATACATGCCCATATCTCCTCCCTCTTGTATCTCCCTCCCACCCTCCCTATCCCACCCCTCTAGGTGGTCACAAAGCACCGAGCTGATCTCCCTGTGCTATGCAGCTGCTCCCCACTAGCTATCTATTTTACATTCCGTAGTGTATATATGTCCATGCCACTCTCTCACCCTGTCACATCTTACTCCTCCCCCTCCCCATATCCTCAAGTCCATTCTCTAGTAGGTCTATGTCTTTATTCCCGTCTTGCCACTAAGTTCTTCATGACCTTTTTTTTTTTTTTTTCCCTTAGATTCCATATATATGTGTTAGCATGCTGTATTTGTTTTTCTCTTTCTGACTTACTTCACTCTGTATGACAGACTCTAACTCCATCCACCTCACTACAAATACCTCCATTTTCTTTCTTTTTATGGCTGAGTAATATTCCATTGTATATATGTGCCACATCTTCTTTATCCATTCATCTGTCGATGGACATTTAGGTTGCTTCCATGTCCTGGCTATTGTAAATAGAGCTGCAATGAACATTTTGGTAAATAACTCTTTTTGATTTATGGTTTTCTCAGGGTATATGCCCAGTAGTGGGATTGCTGGGTGTATGGTAGTTCTATTTGTAGTTTTTTAAGGAACCTCCATACTGTTCCCCATAGTGGGTGTATCAATTTACATTCCCACCAACAGTGCAAGAGGGTTCCCTTTTCTCGACACCCTCTCCAGCATTTATTGTTTCTAGATTTTTTGATGATGGCCATTCTGACCGGTGTGAGATGATACCTCATTACAGTTTTGATTTGCATTTCTCTAATGATTAATGATGTTGAGCATTCTTTCATGTGTGTGTTGGCAACTGTATATCTTCTTTGGAAAAATGTCTATTTAGGTCTTCTGTCCATTTTTGGATTGGGTTGTTCGTTTTTTTGTTATTGAGCTTCATGAGCTGCTTGTAAATCTTGGAGATTAATCCTTTGTCAGTTGCTTCACTTGCAAATATTTTCTCCCATTCTGAGGGTTGTCTTTTGGTATTGTTTATGGTTTCCTTTGCTGTGCAACAACTTTTAAGTTTCATTAGGTCCCATTTGTTTATTTGTGTTTTTATTTCCAATTCTCTAGGAGCTGGGTCAAAAAGGATCTTGCTGTGATGTATGTCATAGAGTGTTCTGCCTATGTTTTCCTCTAAGAGTTTGATAGTGTCTGGCCTTACACTTAGGTCTTTAATCCATTTTGAGTTTATTTTTGTGTATGGTGTCAGGGAGTGTTCTAATTTCATACTTTTACATGTACCTGTCCAGTTTTCCCAGCACCACTTATTGAAGAGGCTGTCTTTTCTCCACTGTATATGCTTGCCTCCTTTATCAAAGATAAGGTGACCATATGTGTGTGGGTTTATCTCTGGGATTTCTATCCTGTTCCATTGATCTATATTTCTGTTTTTGTGCCAGTACCAAACTGTCTTGATTACTGGAGCTTTGTAATATAGTCTGAAGTCAGGGAGTCTGATTCCCCCAGCTCCATTTTTCGTTTTCAAGATTGCTTTGGCTATTCGGGGTCTTTTGTGTTTCCATACAAATTGTGAAATTTTTTGTTCTAGTTGTGTGAAAAATGCCAGTGGTAGTTTGATAGGGATTGCATTGAATCTGTAGATTGCTTTGGGTAGTAGAGTCATTTTCACAATGTTGATTCTTCCAATCCAAGAACATGGTATATCTCTCCATCTATTTGTAACATCTTTAATTTCTTTCCTCAGTGTCTTATAATTTTCTGCATACAGGTCTTTTGTCTCCATAGGTAGGTTTATTCCTAGATATTTTATTCTTTTTGTTGCAATGGTAAACGGGAGTGTTTTCTTAATTTCACTTTCAGAGTTTTCATCATTAGTGTATAGGAATGCAAGAGATTTCTGTGCATTAATTTTGTATCCTGCTACTTTACCAAATTCATTGATTAGCTCTAGGAGTTTTCTGGTAGCATCTTTAGGATTCTCTATGTATAGTATCATGTCATCTGCAAACAGTGACAGCTTTACTTCTTCTTTTCTGATTTGGATTCCTTTTATTTCTTTTTCTTCTCTGATTGCTGTGGCTAACACTTCCAAAACTATGTTGAATAATAGTGGTGAGAGTGGGCAACCTTGTCTTGTTCCTGATCTTAGTGGAAATGGTTTCAGTTTTTCACCATTGAGGACAATGTTGGCTGTGGGTTTGTCATATATGGCCTTTATTATGTTGAGGAAAGTTCCCTCTATGCCTACTTTCTGCAGGGCTTTCATCATATATGGGTGTTGAATTGTGTGGAAAACTTTCTCTGCATCTATTGAGATGATCATATGGTTTTTCTCCTTCAATTTGTTAATATGATGTATCACGTTGATTGATTTAAGTACATAGAAGAATCCTTGCGGATTTTTGCGTCTATGTTCATCATTGATATTGGCCTGTGGTTTTCTTTCTTTGTGACATCTTTGTCTGGTTTTGGTATCAGGGTGATGGTGGCCTCGTAGAATGAGTTTGGGAGTGTTCCTCCTGCTGCAATATTTTGGAAGAGTTTGAGAAGGATAGGTGTTAGCTCTTCTCTAAATGTTGGATATAATTCGCCTGTGAAGCCATCTGGTCCTGGGCTTTTGTTTGTTGCAAGATTTTTAATCACAGTTTCAATTTCAGTGCTTGTGATTGGTCTCTTTATATTTTCTATTTCTTCTGGTTCAGTCTTGAAAGGTTATGTTTTTGTAAGAAAGAATCTGTCCAGTTCTTCCAGGTTGTCCATTTTATTGACATAGAGGTGCTTGTAGTAATCTCTCATGATCATTTGTATTTCTGCAGTGTCAGTGGTTACTTCTACTTTTTCATTTCTAATTCTATTGACTTGAGTCTTCTCCCTTTTTCTCTTGATGAGTCTGGCTAATGGTTTATCAATTTTGTTTATCTTCTCAAAGAACCAGCTTTTAGTTTTATTGATGTTTGTTATCATTTTTTTCATTTCTTTTTCATTTATTTCTCATCTGATCTTTATGATTTCTTTCCTTCTGCTAGCTTTGGGGTTTTTTGTTCTTCTTTCCCTAATTGCTTTAGGTGCAAGGTTAGGTTGTTTATTGGAGATGTTTCCTGTTTCTTGAGGTAGGATTGTATTGCTATAACCTTCCCTCTTAGAACTGTGTTTGCTGCATCCCATAGGTTTTGTGTTGTCGTGTCTACATTGTCATTCGTTTATAGGTATTTTTTGATTTCCCCTTTGATTTTTTCAGTGATCACTTCATTATTAAGTAGTGTATTGTGTAGCCTCCATGTGTTTGTATTTTTTACAGATCTTTTCCTGTAATTGATATCTAGTCTCATAGCGTTGTTGTCGGAAAAGATACTTGATACGATTTCAATTTTCTTAAATTTACCAAGGTTTGATTTGTGACCCAAGATATGATCTATCCTGGAGAATGTTTCATGAGCACTTGAGAAAAATGTGTTTTCTGTTGTTTTTGGGTAGAATGTCCTATAAATATCAATTAAGTCCATCTTGTTTAATGTATCATTTAAAGCTTGTGTTTCCTTATTTACTTTCATTTTGGATGATCTGTCCATTGGTGAAAGTGGGGTGTTAAAGTCCCCTACTATGATTGTGTTTCTTTCGATTTCCCCTTTTATGGCTGTTCGTATTTGCCTTATGTATTGAGGTGCTCCTATGTTGGGTGCATAAATATTTACAATTGTTATACCTTCCTCTTGGATCGATCCTTTGATCATTATATAGTGTCCTTCTTTGTCTCTTGTAATAGTCTTTATTTTAAAGTCTATTTTGTCTGATATGAGAATTGCTACTCCAGCTTTCTTTTGATTTCCATTTGCATGGAATATCTTTTTCCATCCCCTCACTTTCAGTCTGTATGTGTCCCTAGGTCTGAAGTGGGTGTCTTGTAGACAGCATATATATGGGTCTTGTTTTTGTGTCCATTCAGCCAGTCAGTGTCTTTTGGTGGGAGCATTTAATCCATTTACATTCAAGGTAATTATCGATCTGTAAGTTCCTTTTCCCATTTTCTTAAGTGTTTTGGGTTTGTTATTGTAGGTGTTTTCCTTCTCTTGTGTTTCTTGCCTAGAGAAGTTCCTTTAGCATTTGTTGTAAAGCTGGTTTGGTGATGCTGAACTCTCTCAGCTTTTGCTTGTCTGTAAAGGTTTTAATTTCTCCATCAAATCTGAATGAGATCCTTGCTGGGTAGAGTAATCTTGGTTGTAGGTTTTTCTCCTTCATCACTTTAAGTATATCCTGTCACTCCCTTCTGGCTTGCAGAGTTTCTGCTGAAAGATCAGCTGTTAACCTTATGGAGATTCCCTTGTGTGTTATTTGTTGCTTTTCCCTTGCTGCTTTTAATATGTTTTCTTTACATTTAATTTTTGATAGTTTGATTAATATGTGTCTTGGCGTGTTTTTCCTTTGATTTATCCTGTATGGGACTCTCTGTGCTTCCAGGACTTGATTAACTATTTCCTTTCCCATATTAGGGAAGTTTTCAACTATAATCTCTTCAAATATTTTCTCAGTCCCTTTCTTTTTCTCTTCTTCTTCTGGGACCCCTATAATTCGAATGTTGGTGCGTTTAATGTTGTCCCAGAGGTCTCTGAGACTGTCCTCAGTTCTTCTCATTCTTTTTTCTTTATTCTGCTCTGCAGTAGTTATTTCCACTATTTTATCTTTCAGGTCACTTATGCGTTCTTCTGCCTCAGTTTTTCTGCTATTGATCCCTTCTAGAGTATTTTTAATTTCATTTATTTTGTTTTTCATCATTGCTTGCTTCCTCTTTAGTTCTTCTACGTCCTTGTTAAATGTTTCTTGTATTTTGTCTGTTCTATTTCCAAGATTTTGGATCATCTTTACTATCATTATTCTGAATTCTTTTTCAGGTAGACTGCCTATTTCCTCTTCATTTGTTAGGTCTGGTGTGTATTGACCCTGCTCCTTCATCTGCTGTGTGTTATTCTGTCTTCTCATTTTGCTTATCTTACTGTGTTTGAGGTCTCCTTTTCACAGGCTGCAGGTTCATAGTTCCCTTTGTTTTTGGTATCTGTCCCCAGTGGCTAAGTTTGGTTCAGTGGGTTGTGTAGGCTTCCTGGTGGCGGGGACTAGTGCCTGTGTTTTGGTGGACGAGGCTGGATCTTGTCTTTCTGGTGGGCACGTCCACGTCTGGTGGTGTGTTTTGGGGTGTCTGTGGCCTTATTATGATTTTAGGCAGCCTCTCTGCTAATGGATGGGGCTGTGTTCCTGTCTTGCTAGTTGTTTGGCACAGGGTGTCCAGCACTGTAGGTTGCTGGTCATTGAGTTATGTTGGGTCTTGATGTTGAGATGGAGATCTCTGAGAGATTTTCGCCGTTTAGTATTACGTGGATCTGGGAGGTCTCTTGTGGACCAATGTCCTGAAGTTGGCTCTCCCACCTCAGAGGCACAGCCCTGATGCCTGGCTGGAGCACCAAGAGCCTTTCATCCACACGGTTCAGAATAAAAGGGAGAAAAAGTAGAAAGAAAGAAAGAAAGAAAGAAAGAGGATAAAATAAAATAAAATAAAATAAAGCTATTATAATAAAAATTAAGAAAAAATTATTAAGAAAAAATTTTTTAAGAAAAATTTTTTTTAAATTTTTAAAAATAAATTTATTAATTTTCATAATAAAAAATAAGAAAAAATTATTAAGAAAAAGTTTATTAAGAAAAAACGTTTTAAATAAAAAAATATGAAAAAACTTATTAAGAAAAAAATTTTTAATTTTTAAAAATAGAAAATAAGGAAAAAGTTATTAAGAAAACATTTACTAAGAAAAAAATGTTTAAGTTAAAAAAAAAAAACAACAACAAAAAAAAGGACGGACCGAACCCTAGGGCAAATGGTGAAAGCAAAGCTATACAGACAAAATCTCACCCAGAAGCATACACATATACACTCACAAAAAAAGGAAAAGGGGAAAAATTAATATATCCTGCTCCCAAAGTCCACCTCCTGAATTTGGGATGATTCGTTGTCTATTCAGGTATTCCACAGATGCAGGTACATCAAGTTGTTTGTGGAGCTTTAATCCGCTGCTTCTGAGGCTGCTGGGAGAAATTTCCCTTTCTCTTCTTTGTTCATACAGCTCCCGGGGTTCAGCTTTGGATTTGGACCTGCCTCTGCGTGTAGGTCGCCTGAGGGCGTCTGTTCTTCGCTCACACAGAACAGGGTTAAAGGAGCAGCTGCTTTGGGGGCTCTGGCTCACTCAGGCGGGGAGGAGGGAAGGGTATGGATGCGGGGCGAGCCTGCGCCGGCAGAGACCAGCGTGACATTGCACCTGCCTGAGGCGCACCGTGCATTCTCTCGGGGAAGTTGTCCCCGGATCATGGGAGCCTGGCCGTGGCGGGCTGCACCGGCTCCCGGGAGGGGCGGTGTGGAGAGTGACCTGTGCTAGCACACAGGCTTCTTGGTGGCTGCAGCAGCAGCCTTAGCATCTCATGCCAGTCTCTGGGGTCCGCGCTGATAGCCACGGCTTGTGCCCGTCTCTGGAGCTCGTTTTGGCGGCGCTCTGAATCCCCTCTCCTTGCGCACCGCGAAAGAAAGAGGCAAGAAAGTCTCTTGCCTCTTCGTCAGCTGCAGACTTTTTCCCGGACTCCTTCCCAGCTACTTGTGGTGCGCTAACCCCTTCAGGCTGTGTTCATGCAGCCAACTACATTCCTCTCCCTGCGATCCGACCAAAGCCCAAGCCTCAGCTCCCAGCCCCTGCCCGGCCCGGCAGGTGAGCAGACAAGCCTCTAGGGCTGGTGAGTGCTGTTCGGCACCGATCCTCCGTGTGGGAATCTCTCTGCTTTGCCCTCCACACCCCTGTGGCTGCGCTCTCCTCCGTAGCTTGAAGCTTCCCCCCTCTGCCACCCGCAGTCTCTGCCCGCGAAGGGGCTTCCTAGTGTGAGGAAACCTTTCCTCCTTCACAGCCCCCTCCCACTGGTGCAGGTCCCATCCCTATTCTTTTGTCTCTGTTATTTCTTTTTTCTTTTGCCCTACCCAAGTACGTGGGGAGTTTCTTGCCTTTTGGGAGGTCTGACGTCTTCTGCCAGCGTTCAGTGGGTGTTCTGTAGGAGCAGTTCCACGTGTAGATGTATTTCTACTGTATCTGTGGGAAGGAAGGTGATCTCTTTGTCTTACTCTTCCGCCATCTTGCCCAGACCCCCTCCCCAGTGGGATTTTATTCCTGGATCCAAAATAATCTATGGCCTCCAAGGATCTCTTTAGGTTATAAGAGCAAGGGAAAAGTGGTTGTCAATTGAAAAGTATGAGTACATATTCAAGGTGAGGTAGAGGATTAGACAAATAAATGATAAATTTAAGATAAGTTAGAAAGAAATGTAGATATAACAAGATCATACAGAGTTCTGGGGCATTAATTATTCAGGGTTATTTTTTCTAAAAGTATTATATGTCATATGATTCTTTTATTGTATGTTTAGCTCTTGAAAATTCCCTTACATTTCTTTGTTTCCAAAATATATATTCTACTCTAAGGCCTAACAGATATTACCTTGGTAATATTGTCTTTTGGCATGCCACTCGAGATCTTAGTTCTCCGACCAGGGACAGAACCCGGGCCCCTGGCAGTGGGAATGTGGAGTCTTAACCACTAGACTACAGGGAAGTCAGGTAATATTAAGTCTTATAAGACTATAATTGCCAAGAGCTATGACTGCTGTTTTCTTTTGAGATGTGGTCACTGATTGTGATCTCTGCTCTCAGTAGTGAACCTAAAGAATTCCTTAAGTATAGAGGATCATGTTTGTTTTTATGTGACTGATCTTCTGAGAAACATCTGATGGGCGCTATGTAAGAAACTGTTTCAAAGAAAACCAATATTTAGGTCAATAAGTTTTGTATGAAGAAGCTTAAAATTAAGGTTCTACCTGAATAAATATAATGAAGTTAGACGGTTAAATTAGATCTTTTCTGAGAAATTTAACTGTGCAACACAGAAAAACACCAGCATTTGATCATGGCAATACCACCCAAGGAGACACACAGAGACTTTGAGATAGTAGAGATGGTGAGTTAGAGAAGGTGGTGGGTTAGAGGAGGCTGTGAGTCAGCAGAATTCATAAGTAAGCAGAAATCAGAAGTGATGGGAAATAAGAAACCAAAAGACACATTAAAATTTGAGGTTGTTAGAGTTTGTGCATAGCAGCAGGGATTATAAAAACACAGAAAGAAAGGAGTAGCGTGTCCAGAATAAAGTTCTCCAAACACCTGCTCCTGATAGAATAGGTCTGAGGTAGCTCTGGGTTTGGGGGCAGATAAGTGAAAGATGTATTGTATAATGGAGTTCTGTGATTGAAGGCAACTGATGAAACCACTTTACATATGGGTGTCTTACATGGAGCTTTTTCTTCTCAATTTGATGCATTAATAATTTTGGAGATTAAAATGAGAAGCCTATATATGCTTTCAGATGTAACTGAAAGACCCATCACTGAAGGTATATAATCCACTTTCCTTTTATTCTGGGTTCCCTGTCCTTAGACGATTCTTACTTTATATTGGGTATATTTTCTGTGTATTATTATATAATCTCATCAAAAAAACCTGTTCATTCTGTTGGTTTTTAATTTGTACTGAAGTAGTTTAGTTAACTGAGGCCCTATCTTGCCATCTTCTTGGGTAATTTATGTAATTTGGGCATGGAGTGAGTGCATGTGGTGTATGTGTTTGGGCGTGGTATGTTGAGTGTTATGAGCAGTACTATTAATGATTTTCTAATTTCGGTTACTTATAATAAAAATATTTTCAAAGCATTCTTGTATTAGACCCTCCTACTATTCAATGATATCTGATTTTCTTTATCTTCTGGACAAATAGGTAAATTGCACTCATCTTCTTGAAGAGAGATGAAGTTAACGGACTTTCTGTGACAGTGACATTTGAGCTGAAATTACATATATTAATTCTAGGTGAAAATATTTAATTATCAAAAATCAACTCTTCAATTTGTTTTTTTCTTCTGCTGCGTGGACATGGAGATACATGTTGACATCTAGGTACAACCCAGCATATGAAAAACAGCTGCACTTGACAGTTGCAATGGACAGTAGCAAGCTGCACAAACAAGAAAGGAAACTTTGTTGTGTTCACCCACTGTGAGTTTCAGTTTGTTTGCTACCATAACGTAATCTAATCTACCCTGACACAGCCATAAATGAGCTATTACATTTTCTAGATGTTGAAGATAGAGAGCTTTAACAGGTAAGGGTTATTCCCCAAAAGTTTCCACATTTCAGGGAAAGAATTCAAAAGATACAGACTCATGTTCTTTTAATCAGGTAAAAAATCTTTAATGACACATTATTTTATAAGTAATGTAATCACTTGTGACTAACCTTTCAGAGCAATTTGTTAAAAAATAATCTCATTTGTCATCAAGTAAAGTCTTTTTTCTACTTAATGTTTATGATTTTATAAATAGATTATATACTATTTCTAAAGGAACATTAAAGAATTCATTTGCAAATTCAAGTTTTAACAAATCCAATATGTAAAAAGTTTCCATACCCTACTTTGTCACTTAACTTTCTGTTCCATATGACCTCTTAATATTACTGAATGGAAATCTTCAGTAATTAATTTCTGCTTTGTTAAATTTTATTAAATTATTATTTATGTCAGTTAAATTATTTTTATCTACTTTGAATGATCATAAGCTAGCTTCCTTTTCTGTCCACCTGTATCTACTTGTATAATTAAATTGACCAAAATAAAAGGAAAAATGTAACTGCTTTACCTCTTTCTGAAACTGACATGATTCTGATCAAATCTGCGTAAAAAGAAAATGTGGAGCCATGTCCAAACATTACTCTATTTATTAAGAACAGGCTTATAGAAAAACATGTAAGTATGTAAGTAGCCATGTGACTTGCTCTCATTTCATTGGCCAATGCAATTCATAGGCTACTTGCACGATTATATTCAGAATAATAATAAATAATAGTGACAAAAGTGTGTATCGTTGCCTTGTTCTTGAGTTTATTGGAATGGTATATAGGTTTTCAGTTTTGTATGATGTTGGCTGTCAGAATGAGAAAATATTAGTTTAATCACGATTATTTTTCTTACTTTACTAGGATTTTTCATTGGGAAATGCATACTGATTTTACCAAAAGCTTTTTGGGTTCTATTATGAGAATCAGATAAAGTTTTTTCATTTTTGTTGTGATTATGATATAAATAAACATCTTATTATGTACCCATCTTAGCTCTTTTAGGTTCCTGGATCCAATTATGTGTATGTGGAGGGGGTTTCCCACATAAAGCCAAGCAATTCTGACACTGTCTACCCAGAGGTAGCATCAGATTCCACAGGCTAAGGGTTCAGTCCTACAAGACTGTCCTCCATCACCCACTATTTCAAATTAATTTGCTAGAGGAGTTCATAGAACTCCGAGAAACATTTTACTTACAGGATTACTGGTTTATTGTAAGAGGATGTAACTCAAGAACAGCCAGATGGAAAAGATGCATAGGGCAAGATGTGGGGAAAGGGTTCGGGGCTCTCATGCCCTCTCCCAGTGTGTCACTCCCCCAATATACAGGTGTTCACCAACCCTGAAAACATGCATTTGGAGTATCTGTTTCTGCTGAAAAACTGACACTGAGATGCTGCTGGCAGGTACAAGAAGCAAACAGAGTGAAGCGTACTCATTCCTCTGCCAGCTGCCCTTCTATACCAGTGATGGCTGAACAGCAGTGAGCTGACAAAGGAGAATGCACTTTTCAGAGGCCCAGCTCCAACAAAGGGAAAATGTATAGAAAGGTAGCTTCGTAGCTGAGAGGCAATAGCTTAGTAAGTGATCCGAGTGAATCTGGTTTCTGATTTCTATTTTAAATATTATTAGTATGGTATTAGAGATAGACCAGGTTTGTGAAATCAAAAAGTAAACTTTTCATATCTTCTTTGCACTGAAATCATCTATAATATGAGAATTTTCTGTCCATTGAAAGTGTCAAAGCAATTTGAATGAACTCTCTGGGATCATGGCCATTTTGGAGGAAATTTTGGACAATTTATTTAATTTTCACCATGGTTACTAGCATGTCTATGTCTCTGTCTTTGGTTAATTCTTTGGCTACTTTCTGACACATTCTGGAAAAGCTTTCTGTTGCTGCTCTCAGTTGCGTTCACTATGCTTTGGCAAAACATTGTCACAATATGTATAATGGGTATTGACCTTTGGAATTATGAAATAAGGTGATAATTTAGAACATAGGGATGTTTTACAATGCAATAACAAATATGTACAGAGAGAGGCTTAATCACACATGCCAACATACTTATAAATTCACACAAATAATCAAATTTTGCATAATAAAATCTTAACATAACACTTTTTCAAATATATATGGAAGTGTAGAATAGATTGATCACTAAATCATAGACAACATTTAAAATATAGTAGCCCTATAGATCTTTCTCTAGCAAGTGCTTAAAAAACTTGCTTAATTTGGGTACCTTATGATTTGAAATTCAATATTAAACTACCTTTGAGGTAAACCAATTCTGGTTAGACTTTCATTAGTCAGGGCCATTTATCTATCACTGGACTAGAATAGGGTCTAGTATTGAGATAAAAGGAACATGGGAAAACTTTTGAAAATAATTACTTTCCTTTCTTTATCTTGTAGATCTTTAATGCTCTGTGTCCCTCTGGGGTACTTTCCTTCATTGATCGTTTGGGCCATCTTATCTAGAGATTCCAGGCCACACTACCTTTGAATAACTTACTCCTTTCTTTTTAGTTGGCAGCTTCCTTTTTTTCAAGTTTTCAGTTCTTTGTCAAACAACTGTATTAATTTTACAACCTCAAATATGAAGCCAATGATAGTGGAGTTAAACATTCTTGTATTTTGAGGCTGGTGCATTTAATTCCTCTTAGATTCAGGTGCATTTTCAGAGTACACCAGGAAGGAAAAATTTCTTTATTTCTTTGCAGAAGAGAGAGTGAAAATACATTCATGCTTTATCATCATTTCCCAAACCCTTCCTGGGTAATAGCAGAAAAGCACTGTTTAAAAGATCTTTTATCATGGTAAATGATAATCTAAAATTAAAATATCACATTTATTTAGGTATATAAAATATGGTCCTTAGGGAGATAAATATGGACATATGAAAGGAAGAAATCTTTGTATATTTGATTTTATTAATCTTTACAAAAGCATTAAAAACATTTACTTTTAAGCAGTAAAAAGTAAAAAGTAAAAGCATGTCAAAAGAGGGTATTTGGTTTTACTGAGAGTGTTCTCAGAAGAAAATTTTTCTCCTGACCCTGTCTTTTATAGTCATTTTTTGGATCTGAGAGCATTTTCCCTACTGTACCAATAGAATTATTCTTTTCTCCTGTCTTTACTAGTAGTGCTCCTAAAACATGGCTAACTACAAAGCAAATCTCCCACTGCATGTGTCAGAACAATGTGATACATGCCTGAGTGCAATACCAGAAACAAAGCTTTGGTGATGCTTCTAAAGTAACACTTAATTAAGTTGTTGTTCATGCCATAAATACAACATTAGACTCTCGGGTCCAGCATTCTGAACCAAGGGACAACACAACTTCACAGTCTCTGATAAAAGGACATCCTTTGAACAGAGCAAAAATGGTTGTCTAAAAAGGAAAGCAGGGATTTTAGTAGGTTATCTAATTGAAAACTAGTTTTACAAACCCACTTTATTTTAGAGGCAGGGATAGCAAACAGGAAAATACGGTGATAGTTGACAGAGGAGTAACCTCACTTTTACCATAAAAGATTAAGAGAAAGTGGTTTTAGAATTATTGTTAGAATGGACATAATTTTATTTCTTATTTTGAAATCAAGTTTAACACTTCATAGTAAGATAGGACAATATCAGCCTATGTACAGTTAAAGCATATGCAAAGGAAATAAAATTCTGGTAAAAAAGAATAGAAAAATGAGTTATGCTGGTTTTACAATGCAAATGGTATCTGCTGATTTTTGTTATCATTTTTACTAGCTTGTCTAACAAACTTTAAATCCATGATGCTAAATATATGAGAAAAAAAATTTGTCTGAGTAATAAAAGTCTTATCTCTTAATTTAAAAAGTCAACTTAGGAGCAAGTAAAAATTCAAGATTCTTTTTCTTTCTTTCTTTCTTTCTTTCTTTCTTTCTTTCTTTCTTTCTTTCTTCTTTCTTTCTTTCTTTCTTTCTTTCTTTCTTTCTTTCTTCCTTCCTTCCTTTACGTTTCAGTTAGTGTATTTATTTTTATTGGGGTATAGTTGTTTTACAATGCTGTGTTAGTTTCTACTGTACAGAGAAGTGGAGTTCCCTGTGCTATACAGCAGGTTCTCATTAGTTATCTATTTTATACATATTAGTGTATATATGTCAATCCCAATCTCCCAATTCATCCCATCCCCCTCTTTACCCCCTTGGAAGACACTTTTCTTTATAATCCACTTTTGATAATATTAATCATTCAATAATTTTACATTTTGATTAGCATATGTATTATATTATAGAAATAACACTTGCTGAAAATAAATATTCTGATGAAGTAATATGACAGTTATCTCTAGGCCCATAGTCAATAAGTAATTGTTTAGGTACATAAGTTTTGATTTAACCTTGTAGTGTATTTCTTCCCTAACTTGTAGAAGAGTATTCCATAAGTTAAGTTAATGATACAGCAAATATGCCAGGTAATAGCAATGTTATAGAAACACAGAATTAGCTACCGTACTTACAGAAAAGGACACATATGAGATTTAGCAAGGTTGGGGAGAGGTAAACAGAATATAAGACATAAATTTAATAAAAACCATGAATGATATAAAAGAACAAGTATAGGAAACAGCTGGGAGGTCAACATGCATCACTATACCAGCTTGTCATAGACATTTGATATGGCTCCCCCAAACTCCTGTCCAGCTTCATTCAATTTCATGATGATTGAAAGCTGAAAACAACCTTTCCCACACTCTCTTACAGGTAGTGTCTGGATGCAAGTAAGGTATCCTAATAGTTGCACACAAACAATGCTTGGAAGGTGGAAGTGAGGCAGAAGCTATCTCCTGCAGCTGTTTTCTCTTGCAAGCAAGATCATGAGAGTTGAAAAAGTATGGTGACCAGACTCACCATACTTTAGTATCCAGCTTCTTGGTCATTGAAAACACTGTTAGGCAGTCTTGGTGGCTGCAGTTTCAACAGCATTTTCTTGCATTCTGGATTGGAGCTAGATGGTGGTACTTCAAATCATTAATAGAATGATGGCCTCCTGGCTGCGGCACGTCCATGCTTTCCCAGGTTTTGATTAACTCTTAATTCTCTGCATTAAATTCATTTCTGATTGAAATAAGTAGAAGGGTTTCTATTTTCTGAACTGAACTTTGAGTGCGAGATGGAGGGCTTAAAGATTTGACTACAGCATTACAGATGATAAGGAATGAAGGAGGAAAAAAAGGTAAAAAGGAAGGAGGTTGAAAAGAAGAGAACAGGGGGAAAAATGAAGCTTGTTATTGATTATTCATCACCTATAATACACTGGTAACTGTCCTTGTCACTTTTTCGTGTTTGAATTGCCTAGATAACAGATGTAACTTGGAAGCAACAGAAATAATTAATCTACCAGTATTCTACTGCTTACCTCATTTATAGGTTCAGGTCAGATAACAGCAGAAGTGTATTTCGTACAATAGGTACTCTGTCCTTCTGAGTGTGTCCCCAAAACACACTCAGACACAGCCAGATCTAGTATAACATCCTTAGAAGCATACACATCTTGTAAGACAATGAGTCTCTTCTTCATGTATAATTTGAAAATTCTAATTGTTAATAATCCAAAAATTTTCTGACTTTCCCATAATGACTACTTTCATGTTTTCTTGAAGAGTGACATATTAAAAATTCCCTACATCAAAATTTTGAGGTTCCTGCTGGCTAATGTCTTAAGGAAATGCTGATATGCTTATTAGTAATCTAGCACTGCTAGTAAACTCTCACCCTATCTCCAGCTCACTCCAGACCAGTGGGGCCCACTTCATCTCAGTGTCAAACACACTTGAAATTTGTTCTTCCAGAGGTAAATTGAATCACTCTACAGAGTAAAACAAAATTCAGAGTTGCCCCTTTTTTGTTCTCCCTCTTCTCCCTGTTTCTAGTGATAGTTTCATTCAAGGATTAGAATCTTAGCTCAAGTACCTAAGACCCTATTTACCTGCCAAACTTGGCCAGTTCTATTTCCTTTGGAGGGCTCTTTCCCTTATATTATTCATTTAATTAACTGGAATCCCCAACATTTGTACAGCTAATACTACTGCTTCCTGTCAGTCTTCTATCATTCTCTTCATGGTTTCTCTAGTGTCACACTCTGAATAGGTATCGTGAAAACCATCTCTGTCCCCTAATTATGCATAAGCACTGGAAACAACTACTTACAGAGCTAATTAGGAATGTCACAGCCATACTCCCTTCTCTGTACCCTAATATGAAATTCTCAGCTTCCCCCCTGAAATAGTCTTTGTCTACATCTGTGCCTCCTCCTCCATCCTCATCCACTACTCCATCTTCTTCTGTCCCAATAAGTGGATATATATTTTGTTCTAAAATGAAATAAAAATGATATCAATATGTAAATAACCAAGCTATGAAATATTAATAACACCCAAAATTCTTTCCACAAAGTTATTTTATTTTGTACTTTATTTCAATTAGACAAAGAAGCTTACCTCTAGAAGGTAAGCTCCACAGAGATAGATACTCTATTTTAGCAATTACTATATACCCAGATCTCAATGCAATCTTTTATATGAGTTAACACACATTTAATAATTTTAAAAAATTAAGCAAAAGGAATTAATGAATTTATCTTCACTCAGTGATAATTATTATTGACAGTATGTGTTGAGCATAATTTGCTATTTATTTATCCTTCAACATTGTTGCTTACAGGCACATATTCAGCTTCACCACAGGAAATGTAAAATTTTTATTTAGTGCTGAAAATATATTGTACATCCACTAATTGCTACCATTGATCACTTTAAATATGCTTAGTTCAAATAAAAATAATATAGAATAAAAGGAATTATCTAAGTGTCTATGAAAAGAAAATCTGGTCAAAATCAAGGAAACAGGAATGCATCTAATAAAATGAGGTAATAAAATTATTGTGACATATCTATTACCCGTGGATCTGCTTTTTCTTTCTCCCAAAGCCCAACATATTTCTCATCAACTAACCTTGCAGCTCAGCTGGTAAACCATTTCCCATGCACACAGGAAATATAAACTAATTTGAGTTTTTGCTTAAGTAACACAAATTTATAATGTGGTTCTGTTACCAAAAAAGTACATCCCCAAATTGTAGACAAATGCCTTCTGGATTATTCATAGTTTTGGATAATCCATGCTGCTGCTCTCTCATAGTTGAGAAGTATTTGTGAAAACATTCCAAAAATGTGCTAATTACTTAAAATAAAAATAGATCTTTCTATGCTTGTAAGCATAATTTTAATATTTATACTCTGGATATTTATGACATAACATCTGCCTAGAATTTCATGTGCTATTTAAATTAACTATGATAGATTGAATAAATTAGTAGGAAGATTTTTATTCAGCTAGAATAACAAAAATAAGGATTTTTAAAAACAAACAATATCTCTACATTTTGTTTTATACCTTTGAAAATAACATTACATAAATAAAGATATATTCATTACTTTTTCTCCAACACAACCATAGAAAACTCCTTTGACTTCTATGAATAATTTAACTTAATACTATAATCTTTTTTTTACCAAAAGCTGCATTCACTTAATATATGCTCACCTCACTGGAACAAATAGTTGCTCTGATATGTGATATACACAAAGTTAATTTGGAAGAAAGAAGACTCACAACAATATTTCTTACCATTTTATCTTCTTCAGATAGCTGGCTTTGTTCCAGTGGGATGATATAAAGGTTTTCCAGAGAAATATTAAGTATTTCTATAGGAAAAAACCAATTTCAGTGTGATTTAGCAACATATGAAAGGTAAATATGTAAACCATATTAATCACTGTTAGGAATCTCACAGTTCTCTCTCAGACTGATTGACTTTTTATCTCATTCTCTCACTGATCTAAAAGTATATATTGAGTCTATCATATACCCAGTAATGTGCTAGATACCACCTACTTGCAAAAAAATGAGCTTGTTACTTTGCAGTACATTCCATGATGGAGGTGAGCACAGGGTGCCATGGGAGCAAATGTAAGGAACCCTCAGTCTGGGAAACATCCTGAGTGGAATTCTCCATGATTAGCAAGACTAACCCCCTCACCTTGAGTCTCTCAGTCTTCCAATATATTTTTCTCACATTGGTCAATTTTTTTTCCCTAAAAATGAATCTCATGTTATTTTTCAAATTAAAATTCTTCCTAATCCTTCCCTGGTAAAATCCAAACTTCTTTCATGGCTCATAAGACTCTTCATGATTTTCCCTTGCTCACAGCTACAGACTCACCTCTAAATATTCCTTAAGATACTGTACACCATAAAGTGAAACGATGTGAGTTACATTTCCCCAAACTCATCTTTTGATCATTTTTCTGCTTGAAATACATTTATCTAACTTGTTTACTCTTATGCATATCTTTAGACTCGGGTTTCACAAAATGAGGAAAACCTTCCCAAATCCATCATGCTGCTCAAATGGTCCTCTATGGTACTTCCATATTATCTGACACTTTCCTTTGAATATTTTTACCATATTGTACCATAAAAGCCTCTCTGCTAAACTGAGCTGAGAAATATTTGAAGACAAAGACAATTCATTCATTTCTACATTTCCAGTTTAGCACACTGTCAGCACATAGTAGGCAGTCAATGAAAATCTGCTAAATGAATTAAATAATGACTGATTGTGGAGCAGCACTGAAGTGTTTTTTATCTTTTTCCATCAAAACGATTCATCCCAGGGAGACAAGAATGAAAATGTATAAGTTGTGGGGATTAGTGTAGCAATACCTCTCCACTTCCTAAGTGATATCTCCACTTCCAGTCTTTTCCCCATTAAATTTGTCCTCAGATTGTGTTGGGATCCTCTTTTCGATACATATTAACCTGGGCTTAACTGGGTTGGACCTGAACTATCACACTGATGTGTTTATGTGCCCACAGTTTCCATGTAGTTTTTTGCATATCCAATATATAGTACAGTGCCTGGGACATAATATTTTAGAAATAATTTTTTCATTCATCTAACTATTTATTTAGCAATTAGATGTTTAGGAGCTTCTATTGAGTGGGGCAGATAAATATTAAACAACCATCAACAGTGTTTGCAATAGTAAAAACTGAGATAAGCAAGGAAAAGGAAAGAATACAGTTATAGGGGTTTATGTAAGACAGAAACCTGACCTAAAAGCTTGGGCACCAAGTAAGGTTGTCCTGAGCATTTAAGTGGGAGAAAAATAGAAATGTTGAATTGGAGTTAACTAGGTGAAGGTGGGCAGAGGGGAGGGCATTCCAAATGGAAGAATAAGACTACACAAAGAAGCAGTAGTAAGAAGGAATGAAAAGAATGACAGTATGTTTGAATCTTAAAGAGCAAATGAATATGTGATATAAGATTAGAGGAAAGAGGTATAAAGGTAGGGGTCATACCAAGGAAGCCTGGTGGCTACAGTAAGGATTTCCATTTTTTTTTCTAGAAGCAATGAGAAAAGAGTAATAAAAGACTTAAACAGGAAATGACATCATGATATTTCATTTAAAAAACAACCTAAGTGTGAGGCACAGAATATAATGAGGCAAGAATAAATACAGAGCGACTAGGAGTCCAAACGAGATGACATAGCAGACCAGGGTAGGAATAATGCATATGGAGACAATGAAATAAATATTAGGAAGTAAAAGTAAAATCAGTATGATTAATGAGAGATGGATGTTGCAGGGGAGGGAGAAAGCTGTTTTGAGTTGGATATTGGGCCATTTTCCAGTAAGACTGGAAAAAGAATAAAGGAATGAGTAAGTGAATGAAATGGTAAAACTAAAAAGGAATACATGCTATGGTAAGAGTAATATTAGTAATATTGAAATATTTTAATAGAAATTTGAAGTTGAAAAATGAAGTCAAGTAAAATTTGAAGACAGTTGATGAGAAGGAGTTCATAGTAAGAGTTGAAAGAAACAAATTACATTACATATCATTTTCAGAGGTCATAATAAAGGGTAAGTCCTGTTTAGGTTTTTGAGGTTTGAACTGTGCTATGGGATGACCAAGACAAATGTGAAAATCCTGCCAGGACACTGGAGTGACGTAAAGTTAAAAATCAGTTGGTTATAAAGGACAGAATTGAGTGATAATGGTGACTAGATCCAGGAGTGCAATAAATCGTTGACATTGTTATTAAAGGAACTATAAATGATTAAGCATTAAGGGAAGAAGCAAGTGAGCCAGGTGTTGAAGTCTTCAGGGAAGATGGAGAGATGCAAAGTGATATGGCATGACCTCAAAGAAACCACGATAACTCAGTTGGAAGCAGGAGAACTAATGTTTCAGTGTGAGGTGGCAGCAGTTCAACAGTATGGAATTTGTACCGCAGTATATGGGCAAAATGAATACAACTTCACCTTCAACTGGGTGGAGAAGAGTGAGAGAGTGGTAATATTGTCACTTTTGTGCCATTCCAGCTTTATGTGTTAGCACTTTTGATTGCAAGTTACAAGTATACAATTTAAATTAACTTTTTTTTTTTTTTTAAAGGGAAGTTTTTGGCTTTCATAATTGAAAATCTACTTTTGTGCATTTCTTAGTACCGGTGTTCAAGTGATGAGTCAGTCTTCCTTCCTCTTCTTTGCTCTGTGAAAGTGAAATAACTGGAAGGCTCTATAACATGACAGCAAAGACAATTTGGGCAGCTGGAGGTCTACTTAGTACTTAGTTATACCATTCACTCTTCTCAGTACCAACAAAAATTACCAGTTACTGGGAGAACTTCACCTGGCCCTGTTGCATTACATATTATCCTCAAACAAATTGCTGTCAGCAGAGAGATATTGTACTCTGTTTGGTGAGAGCTCATTCATGTGTCCATCCTTCTGCAAGGGGTGAGGAAGGGGTGACCCTTCTAAGACTATGTAAGATGAGGTTCACTTTGAAAAACAGGTTCTATTTTCAGAGGAAGGAAGAGTGTTCCCAAACCCTCAAAAACAATATTTATACACAATGTACTTCAGAGTCAATATTTCTAAACTGAACTCATCTTTCTCTAAAAATCAATTTCTCCTTTTCTACATTATTTCTTAATCAGTGACCCCTTTGTGTTTTTTTCTTCTGTTGCCCAAACAGATCATCTGGGAGTTATCTAAGACTCTTTCTTCTCACTCAGGGAAAGTAATTTATATTTAGTTAGAAATCATTTGAAGGAAACTATTTAGGTGTAGTTAAGGCTTATGACACCCCAAGGAAGATTTTTGAAGTATTTAAACCCTGCCACGATATTAGTGGTTTTCTTACATTTAGGGACCAATGAGCTCCAGAAATATTTGCTGTTATGATTATGCTTTAATGAAGTTATTTTCACCAAGTGATTAAAATGATAGGATATGCAGCCAACGAACTTGAGTCTGGATCTCAGGGTACTCTGTTTAACATTGGACAAGTTTCTTTATCTGTAAAATGGAGACAATTCAGAACACTATTCAGAGATATGGTGTGAGGATAAAATGACATAATGCATAAAATATGATCTACATGGTGTCTGGCTCATGGTAACTGTTTAATAAATGTTAAAACTTATTGTTTTTTTTAGAACATGCCTCTTCTTTGGGATATGGTCTTTTCTCTTTGTTATAGCTTTAAAATGATGAATATGCTATTATTCTTATTTCTTTCAAGAACAGCATATGCTTCTGATGTGACACTGTGGGGTCAAGGACAGGTTCCTACTTTAATGCTTACTAATTCTAGCTAATCTGCTAGATTATTTATATAGAATCAAAACAATGGAGAATGGAAACATGCCTGGCATCTGACTGTAGACTAAAACTGTCAGGGCATTGCCCTCTCTTCAGACTCAAAGAAGGAAGATAAGAAAAGGAAAAGCTGACATGTTTCAGAGTATAAAAGTAGCAATAAGGGTCAGAAAATGGAAGAATTAAGTAAATTTAGAGACCTCTCTTGAGATCTATAATTTTGCTCCAGCAATCTGAAACTCAATTTTTGTGGTAATTTAAATGACTCTGCCTATTTGCCCTCCTTTTCTGCCTCTCTCCCCTTATTTAAATTTAACAGTAGGGTTAATTAAGTGCTTCTGGGACATTGTAATAACTAGTCAAATTCAATTTGAATTGTTTAATCAATAAAAGAAATATGCGTTCTGCAAAGTATGTTAGTTTTGCTCTTTTTCTTCCACCTAAGAATAGTGTTATGTATGTACTTCTGTAGAGCTTAAAAAGATTGCATAGGTAAAAATACACATTGCAATTTGTCACTCCTTTCCTGTGTGATAGACCTAAATACAAATAAAATGTTCATTATTCTTCTGAGCATGAATTAAACAAATGTATGATACAAAGTGAAACTGCCTTCGTATTATCTTGGTTCTATGACATTAGAATCGATTTAGAAGATGTGAACAAATCACATTATTTTAATATGCGTTAGAGTTAGTGTTTCTTCTTTGAGGGACAGTAATTAGTGTGACACAGCTTGGCCCTCTTAGCGTCTTCCCTTTTTTCTTACCAGGGCAAGATGTGTGAATTGTCTGATTGATACATTTTGAAGCAGGAACTGGGTTAATGTAGGCAGTATCATCCTTCCCTTACGGATCTGCCTTCTTCCAGAGAAAATGCATTCTACTCTACGCCAGTCCCATTCATAAACTTCACTCAGAGTTTGTCAATCCGAGCACCACTGACATTTTAAACAGATAATTCTTTGTTGCTTCCATTGTCTTGTGCGTTGTAGGATGTTTAGCAGCATCCCTCGCTTATTTTACCTACTAGATGCCAATAGCACTCCCCCACTTGTGACAACCAAAAACTTTCTCCAGGTATTGCCAAATGTCATCTGAGAGGGAGATCACTCTCAGTGCAGAACCACTGCTTTGAGGCTTCACAGGGACTACTGCTCTGGACTGAATGGAAGACTCAGCCTAATTCTGATTAACCCAGCCAAATCCTACAGTAACACTGTCAGTAATAGAGGTAGTACTTTAAGCTCCATCTGTGTAACTTGTTTGTTTCTCTTTGAAACAGTCCAAACTCTGGAGGGGGTTGGTTATGGGCCTTCTACAATTTCAATCATAAAGAACACAATTAGGCTTTTTTGTTTGTTTGAAAATATTAACTACAAATGCAGTATGAGTCCATGGATGAGAAGGAAGAAGTAAAATATTTTATAATTTTGACTTCCCTGTCAATATTAATAATTAGTCCAAGAGCCACATTGTTGCTTATTAAGCACATATTATTACTGTAGATATGAAATAAGATGGGAATTTTTTTTTTTTTTTTCTTTAAAGTATAGTGTCTGGACTGGGTCCTATCTGTAGACATTCAGATTTAATTGCTGCGGGGTGCGGCTCAGTCATCGGTACTTTTTTTTTTTTTTTTTTTTTTTTTTTATTTATCCATCTCTGGCTGTGTTGGGTCTTCGTTTCTGAGCCAGGGCTTTCTCTAGTTGCGGCGAGCGGGGGCCACTCTTCATCGCGGTGCGCGGACCTCTCACCATCCCAGCCTTTCTTGTTGCAGAGCACAGGCTCCAGACGCGAAGGCTCAGTAATTGTGGCTCACGGGCCCAGTTGCTCCGCGGCATGTGGGATCCTCCCAGACCAGGGCTCGAACCCGTGTCCTCTGCATTGGCAGGCGGACTCCCAACCACTGCACCACCAGGGAAGCCCAGGATGGGAAGTTTTTAAAGAGATCAGAACATGTTCAGAGAAAAGGATATATTTTCCTAGTCTCACTTTGCCTGGGAACTATTTCTCACACTGTTGAGATTAACGGACAAGAGTGTAGACTCTGGCATCAGACAGGCCTGAGTTATTTATTAGATCTGTAACTGTATTTAATATAAACATTTTCAGGACTTCCCTGGCGATGCAGTGATTAAGAATCTGCCTGCCAATGCGGGGGACATGGGTTCGAGCCCTGGCCCGGGAAGATCACACATGATGCAGAGCAACTAAGCCCATGCGCCACAATTACTGAGCCTGTGCTCTAGAGCCCTCGAGACACAACTACTGAGCCCACGTGCTGCAACTACTGAAGCCTGCGTGCCTAGAGCCCATGCTCCACAACAAGAGAAGCCACCACAATGAGAAGCCCACGCATCGCAACGAAGAGCACCCCCCCCTCGCCGCAACTAGAGAAAGCCCATGTGCAGCAACAAAGACCCAGTGCAGCCAAACATAAATATATAAAATAAATAAATTTGTTTAAAAAACCCATTTTCTCTGATCTTGTTTTCTCACCTCCAAAAGAGGCTAATATTTGTACCTCCTTCACACATTCTTATTTTTGAGGATTACATTAGATAATGTGTGTCAAGTACTTATCACAGTATCTGGCATGTAGGAAACTCTAAAAAAATTACAGCCATTATTCTAATTTGCACTCACAATGATGACAGCAGGACAAGTATCTATGTATGATGTGCTCAGGGCAGAAAGCAAACAGATCATTGAGACTCTGCCATCAGCAGAGATAGAGAGAATAATTAGGACATCAGACCACAGAGTGTAACCCGTTTGCTGAGCAAGCTTAGAAGGATGATGCAATAAAAGAGACCATGAGACTGTAGCTTCAGCGCATAGCGCAGCACAGTGAAACATGAAAACCCAAAGAGCGAGAGAGGGACATTTCCCAATCAATCAAAGAAAAAAAAAATCACAGAAAATGTGGCCATCTTTAGTTGCCTCCATTGGGAAGAAGAAGTCTTGGTTGTTAGCAGGTATGTTTTGGATTTAAGTGTATGTGGAAGGTGTCAAAGGCCTGCAGGCAGCCAGATTTTGAAGGTCCTTCTATATACTTCATAGGAAGATAACTGGAGAAGAAAGAGAACAGGATGACCCCAAACAGTCAGTGACAGTACTGAAATATTCCCTCTAACCTCAAAATATTTAGCACCCCATTGATTTGGAAATAGTTGTTAAATAAAAATCACAATTGCTGTGCATATTGAAATTATCAACATAGAGAATACATAGCTTAATTTTCCAGTAACCATTTTGGTGGCTCTCACTTAACTCATTTATGAAAGGACCGTGTTCAAAAGTATTGTTAAAATGGAAACAGATGAACACAAGTGGACACAACCAACCATGTGAACACAGGGAATCTGCGTAGAAAACAACTTCTTTCAATTGCATCTGACAACAGTATTCATTCTAGTTGCACAAGCGGTGCCTGAGTCAGGATTGTTACTAGATAACTGATTCTTGCAGTAGCAGGTTAGAGAGACATCTTTACATTGTGCTAAGTGGGTTCAATGACCCTCAGTTACAACCTTTCCCCCACCTGCTCAGCTGGTAAGGCATTAAAACAAAGGTGGATAACAAGCGAAGACTCTGGTGGGGGATGTGAAGTAGAAAACTGGTATTCTGCTTTCTTTCTGCCTCCTTAGAGATTTGCTTGATCATGCTTATTTTGAGGGTCCTATTGCGAGGACAGTAGAGAGTTGTCATGGAAAAAAAGTAAAAGAAAAGAAATCATAAAACTTAAGAAAGTTTCCTATACATTCTACCTTTTGGAGAGTTTTCGAGAAGAAAGAGAATAATGTCTTTGATTGTTGAATTTTCAATTTTCCCAGAAGGAGTTCTGCACTCTGTGGAAACAGGAAAACCAATGTGATTAACCATCTCTTTTATCTTAAGAGTCTTCTCACAATTTGAAAAATTCAAGGTACTATAGTTCAAATTTAATATAGTCTCTTCCCTACCTTCATTTCACATGGGAAGAATGTTAAATAGAAATCTAGCAAGAAGCTAAAAGTTAGTCTTTGGAAATATTTTTTATGTTAAACAAAATCCTTAAAAGTATAATGCAATATAACAGTAAGATAGAGATCTTGCTTCGTGTGTATATCAATTTCTTCATTGTCCATGTAAATTCATAGTTTTGAGGGAAACTGTCATATTAAACAGCTATTTTGCCATTAGAATGTCCCTGTGATGATACACAGCTATTTAAATATTTTAAAAATATATTTAAATTTATTTATTTATTTATTTTTTGGCTGTGTTGGGTCTTCGTTTCTGTGCGTGGGCTTCCTCTAGTTGCGGTGAGCGGGGGCCACTCTTCATCGCGGTGCGCGGGCCTCTCGCTATCGCGGCCTCTCTTGTTGCGGAGCACAGGCTCCAGACTTGCAGGCTCAGCAATTGTGGCTCACGGGCCCAGTTGCTCCGTGGCATGTGGGATCCTCCCAAACCAGGGCTCGAACCCGTGTCCCCTGCATTGGCAGGTGGATTCTCAACCACTGCACCATCAGGGAAGGCCTAAAAATATATTTAAATACTGCATGGGGAGAAGTGAACTATATTTTTTAAAACTCTAAATAATTTTTGTCATACTTTTCTGAACTGGTTTGATAGTAGAGTTTCTCAAAGGACTTTGAAAAAGTGAAAGTTCTATATCATTATTGTAATATTATTTACACACACTGTAAAATGGAGAAATGAAGTCAAAACTCAAGTTCACATTATGACTTATCTTTTTGATCTTTGGAGATTTGATACCTTGAGTTGATTTTTTTTAAACTCAGAATTTCTTAGATCTACTTCTGGTACAAAGCATACTACATCTTAAGAGTTAGCTGAGCATTGTTCATTTGCTTACAGAGGGAGGAAGAGCTAAGGAAGGCTGGAACCTGGGAATTTGCCTAAATGTAACATGCTCTTTCTGGACTCTATAAGCTTGCAGAGACAGTTTCCTTTAGCTAGAATGTCCACTGCTCAATTCAATGCTACTTGTTCTTCAAGGTCATTTCAAATATCACTCCTCCTTTTGTGAAACCTTAAAAGTGTTTCCATAGCACTTTGTGAATATGTACAGTGTGTCAATATCCCTAGTTTAAATACTATCTGTCTGACTAAATTTCCAGATAGGTCTTATGCATCTTTGCGCCTGTTTGGTTTCTTCTCTTATCACTCATCCAATAAATAGTTGTTAAATAAATGCTGAATGAAAAGTTTATCCATCTTGGATAGTGAAGTTGACAGGGAATAAAACTGAGCCAGTGATGCTGAAAGAAGGTTTCATCTGTGCATCTGAAAGATAGGGCATGACAAAAATAAAATCTTGATTCATGATACTAGCATTGGTTCTGCCATCCATCCCTAAATGTAGAAGTCATTCTATAAAAGCTTCTCCTAATTTATATTTTCTGTCCAATCAGTTATGATTCTGACAGTTCTACTTTGACTCTAATTCTGCCTCCTTCCTTAGCATACCAAATGCTATGGTGTTAGTTCAGAACCTACCTTGCAATTCCACCAAGAAATGTATAGCTGCTGTTACATATAGATTTCCAATATACATAATAAATGTACTTACTGCTTATTTGGTTTAAATTGTAATACTTATCTCACTTTTATCTGCTTATAATTCCATCTTACCTTTTTCTTAAAAAGTTCTTACTAAATTCTCACTTTGTATCCTATACTATGCTGAAGGATATCGGGGATATAAAAACAAATTTATATCACCAAATACTTATCCTTGGGGTTCTTATATCTCAGTAGAAAGAAAAAAGCAAATGTAAGTCAAGGACAACTGGGACATGATGGAGACTTTGTAAATATTTGTGGAATGACTGAGTAAAGTTTAGCTTTGCAAGATAAAGATCATAAGCACAATGGTAATGTAGAAATGAAGGAAATTAATCAATTCTGAAGTACAGGAAGGAGGTGCCAGTAAAAGGACAGCTGGAAGTCAAAGAGTTAGGGTAATTTGTGGAAGTAGATAGTGAAAAACAGTCTAGATGACAAAAACAGTGGCCTCAGATATTAGGACCTTTAAAAAAGAGATGTAAATACAGGTGCAGAGACTAGAATTTTCACAGAAAATTTTCAGAAATGACCATACTGTATAGAAAAGTTTTAGTATCTTTTGAGTTCACATCCTTTGCTTTCTTCATCATGCCAGATGGCCTTGACCTTGGATGTGTCTGTAGATCCTGGCTCCTGTGTGCTCACTAGGAGTGAGAACTGCTTGCCCTGATTTCTCTTTACTTGACACTATCATGTTTCTCACTCATCACTGTTTTTGTGGATTAGATTTTTGGCATGCATTACATGCCTTTGATTGATGTACAATAGGTATACTGTGAATAAATGTTCTAATTTTGATAAGGATTGTAAGCTGGCACATGAACTGCAAGCTGGTGGCTCAATTTGAAAAGCACAAACCTTGCACAATCCAACAAGAAATCTTTCCAGCTAAAAACAAAGCAACAGACCTTTTACTGGCTGGGTCAGAAAATTGCATCTGTTAAGCTCACCTGGTAGAATTGTTGTTTTTGGTCCGCATGGGAGCTGATGAAAAGGAAAGTGCAAAATACACACAGAAAACATGGGCCTTCCTAGATAGAGGTCAGTAATTAGGGGAATTTGCTTGTGTGTTACAGATGGCAAATGCCAGAACCATATAACATGAATGAATCTGCATTGTGTAGTTGGTTTCATAGTAGAAAAACTCTCATTGTTCTCATTTTCTGAGTGTGGCTGTGCCTCTAAGCTTATCCAGTGGTAATGGTCTGCATTCTGATATGAGCGAGAATAGACGTCTGCATTCATAAGTAGGATGGGCTTCCTTCAAAAGTAGAACTGAACTGCCTTTGGCAACACATTTCTAGAAGATGTTCATTTACAGCAAGGGGGAGTTTACGCATGATTGCTGATGTATTCACTTAACACTTGTGGGTGGATATGAGTGGGAAAATTGTCCAATTTTAATTTTCTTTTAAAAACTGACTTTGCTGGATATGATCATCTACAACAGCTAAGTCCGACCATCTGAAATAGTTAAGAGTGAACAGAAGAGTGAAGAGACATCAATGGAAAGTGACTAAACCACCCAAGCAATGAAGAGGAGGGGGGAAAATATTACCCATATCATTCCATCAGTCCAGTTTCTTACCTTTTTTCAAGCTGCAGTTTTGAGAGAACTTTATTCTAGGTCTATGCTCTCTGCTTCATTATACACTATTTGTAAAATCAAAAAACAGACAAAGATGTCTTGGGACCATAATCTTGTTGGAGACACTCACCTTACAGGGATTTGATGTAATCATCAGATTCATTATATCTAAATTTTATATCAAAATGAGAGAACAGGGGAAATAAAGGACAGTAGATAGGGTGAAAAGTAATATATACTTAATATTTATAGAATATATATTTTTGAAGAGTTAAAAACCATTAGAGCCAACAGCTGCATGCAGAATTTAGCAGACTGTTCAAATGGAGAGAGATGGATTTGTACATCTGTATCTACTCTGGCTGCAGTCTGACTGTAGTTATCAGCACTTATGACTGATATCCCTTAGCCTCTAGGGCAACATTCAAACTCATGGGCAGAAACAAAACAGAAATGGTTGAGCTAGGAAGAGAGCATTTATGAGATCATTGTAAACAGTTCATTTAAAAAGTTTTCAAAATATGGTTTTAATATTGCTCAGTGACTTCATTCTGAAGACTTTTAAAGGCACTCGCCTTAAAAATTGTAAGCTCATAAACACTGCTCTTCCTGTTTCTTTCTTTTACCATTCCACAATGTTAGTTTCAACATTGAAAAACAGAAGTGCACAGATTGGCTTTTGTGATCATCACAGAGCTCAAATCCTACTTTGGTATCCAGCAACCAAAATCATTAAATGCTAATATGGCTGTCTTAAAAAATAGACATTAACATACCTAAAATGATGTCAAAATTTTTTGTTGATGCTATGGAGATCATTACATTTGTCATTGAGGTCTGCCAGTAAATTTCTCTTGCCAACATCCCTTGGGTTCTATGTACGTGTTTTGCACTTTCCTTTTCTTCAGCTCTCATGTGGACCAACACTAAAGAATGTGAAAGTTTAAAATAGTTTTAACTGTCAGAGTGCTTAATAGATGTTATCTTCTTAATGCCTGCTTTTACTAGCTCTTCAGCTAGAAGTTTCTATTACAAACATCATCACTAAGAATTACAAAAAGAATAAGAATGGTTCTCAGCTTTAACACTCTGTGAGATTGCTTAGATTTTGTGACTATTTGTAATGCTATATATGGAATTTTTAAATTCTTAATTAAATTGTTGGATAGGTAATCATTAATGTGGCTCAAATATATAAATAAAATAAAATGAAAAAGAAAATTTACTCATTTGCCTTCCTCAAAAGAAACTACTGATACTATATTATTTCCATGGGTGACCTTCCAAATAAATACTTTGGGAATTAATAAGCATATGAAAAGAAATAACTAGATTAAAGTCAACTCTTTGCATAAATGCCACTATTATGTAAAACATGCTCTGAATTTTGATATTATTATATTAATACTATAGTTGCAAATAAAGATTTTGATAGACAACTCAAAAAAATGAATATCTCTCTTCTGACATATTTTGAAAAGTGCTACAAAGTCATAATTCTGAACTATGTTGCATCAACAATGTCATTGTGATAGATAGACTTTAAGGTGGCCCACTGTGTTCCCTGTCTCCTAATATTTATACCTATGTGTAATTCCCTTCCTCCTATGTGTGGGAGGGAATGGTGATTTGCATCTAACTAATAGCGTAGGGAAATGTTAATAGCTTGTCCCTCTTGTGATTATGTTACCTATGTAAGAATACATCTTGTTAGGTGACCTACTCTGGAGACTTTCTTTGCTGGTTTGATGAGGAAAGTAGCTATATTAGGAAAGCTCACATGGGAAGAATCTGCAGGCAGCCTCTCAGAGTTGAGGACATCCTCCAACCAACAGCCATCAAGAAGCCAGACTCTCAGCCTTACAGCTTCAAGAAAATAAATTCTACCAACAATCTGATGGAAATATGGAACAACCCAGAAGTGAGATCTTCCCCAGTCAGACCATCTTGTGAGAATCAGCTTGTCAAACACCAGCATTACAGCCTTGTGAGACCCTAATCAGAGGATCCAGCTAAATAACTATACACATATATATTCATACTGAAAGACTTGCCAATGAACAATAATGAGATGAGATGAAAGTGTAAAATGAAGATGGATGTCAATTAACATGAGAGACAAAAATCATTAACGGGATATATTAGTTTGTATTAAGTAATATAACAAAACACTTGCTGTATTGTCACAAGATGTACCTTCTAAATACAAAATAGTATAATACGGTCTTTCTTGCATAAATGTCAACATAGGAGGGCAACTCAGTTATAAACAAAAACAAACATGTCTCATATGGCATGCACTGTAATTTCTCTTAAAGTTAAAAATAAGAACTATTGCTAAAGATTATGCCATATGTAACTGACATATACCAAATTCATGATCACACTCTATGGGATCTTTAAAAATTGTCATTTTAATATCTATTCTATTTAAAATTTATTTATTTGTTGTTTTAGTGGCACACATAAATGTTGTATTGGTCTTTCAGTATTTCTCTGCTCTACCCACAGGGAAAGAAGTTATGATTCAGATGAAGGACACTGATGATTCTTTGGTGGATAGGGGAAAATGTAGGGAAGAAAATTAAGAAAACATAAAAAGAAATGGGCTTGAGTGAGTTTTCTCTTGGCTTTGACTTCTGTTCTCAGAATTTCTTACACCTGGGCCCCTTACACCGGCACCGCTCTTCTGCTCTTGATAAGCCCACGAAGTTGAAAACCTGATCCAAAGCCTGAAGCAGGACTTATTTTCCTTTGTTTCTCTTTTCATTTTTGTGACTTTTTCTCTAGCTAAATGAAAGAGCCCAATGGTATGGACACGGGAATAATGGCCCAGGGTTGTCACTTCACCGGTTTTTAATTTAAGCCTTATGTTAGTAGGTGAAAAGTAGAAAACATGTAAGGTAGGTCAGCTTGAGGATCCCAAATATAGTTTATTGTTTTTTCAATTAACCTTTTTATTTTAGAATACTTTTTGATTCACAGAAAAGTGTGACTACAGAACAAAGAGTTCCCATATACTCCATACTCATTTTCCCATATTAATTACATCTTACATTATTAGTGTACTGTCACAATTAATGAACTGGTATTGATAATTTGTTATTAACTAAAACCCATACTTTTCCCCCCAGATTTCCTCAGTTTTTACCTAATGCCTTTTATCTATTCCAGAATCCCATCCAGGATGCCACATTGCGATTAGTCATCATGTCTCTTTAGGTTCCTTTTGACCATAGAATCTCTGACTTCCCTTGTATTTAATGACCTCGACGGTTTTGAGGAGTACTGCTCAGGTATCAATGTTTTGTAGAATGTCCCTCAACTGGGATTTGTCTGATGTGTTTCTTTTGATTGGACAGAGGTTATGAGTTTTTGGTTGGAGGACTGGAGAGATAGGTTCTGTTCTCGTTACATCATATCAAGGATATATAAATCAACATGACTAATCATTGTTGATATTAATCATGATCACCAGGCTGAGGGAGTGTTTGCCATGTTTCTCCACTATGAAGTTATGCTTTTTCTTTTCTTTCTATTTCCAAAGTGTACCCTTTGGAAACAAGCCACTATTCATTCCACTCTTAAGGGGAGGAGTGTTCTATATAGAGTTTTAACACTAGTGGGTACCAGGATGGAATTCTGATTTGGGATACAGTAAAATGTTATAATGATAATATAGATGTATTGCTATAGCCATATAATATGTATTCTCAATTTTTTACCCAATTTATTTATGCATTTTATCTATATCTATCTATCTGATTATCTAAAAACTATTACTTTCTAAATTGTGTACACTTCAGTGGTAGGGATGAACTCCAGAGACCCAAAGAGAAATAGGTTTTACAAGGCTGTGAGTTTTCAAACTATCCCATGAAACCTTGTTAAGTCAACAATATTGCAGAAGCAGTAGAATTGATTGAAAAGAAAAAACACCATGAAAAGGAAAAAGAAGAAAAGTCATGAAGGAGATCAAGAGCAGAAAAGATTCTCTGGATTGGAGACATCTATATCAAAAGAGCTATAAGAGAAACTTTCTTAGGAGCTGTATATAATTATAATAGCAGGCAGACAAACAAAAGGAACTTGTGGGTTATTTAGAATCAACCAGCAAGGAAAAAATTTTTTAAAGAAAAATGTTATGAATTTTTCACAACCAAAACACACTTTGGTACTTTAAATTTATATGTATGTGCACACACACACACAGACACACACATGCCTGCATATTAGATATAATACGTATAAATATGTATATATTCTAAGGGCTTTGGTGTATAATCATGAATCCATACTATTGTAGAACAAATGTGATTGTACCATTCATACCATTGATCAATTCACACCATTGTAGAGCAGATGTCCAGCTAATATAGCAAAAGATAATCATAAAATTTTACTCACAAACTAGGGGAATTAATACAATTCATCCAATATGAAATCCATCTCAAACGACAGAGGAGATATTCTGGCTCATTTATCTGAGTAATGTAGATGTAAGGAAGGCTTGAGACCTAGTCTGAGAAGAGATTCATCTCTGTTTCTTTAAGATTTCTTCATTTTTGTTCTCTTCCTTTGTCCTTAGGCTGATATCCTCATGATTAAAGGTAATGAGGAATAACAGCTTCATTTTTCCATAGGTGGGGAAGAAACACTTCTAACCTAGCTAGTCAAAGGATAGTACTACAATTCTCTCACAGTTGTACTGATCCTTTTGAGTAGGGGAATGGAATTTGTTGGTCGGTTTAACAGACCTTTCTACCACACCATTCTAACTCTCAACTAACATCTACCTCCTCAACTCCATTTGCTGGTCTGTTTGTTTCTGAAATGCAAGGACTCTATGCTAGGCCTATGAATACCCAAACAAAAACATGGTGAGTGTTCAGAAGAAGAAAATATAGTGGTCAAATATAACAAATGTTCTACATCCTGACATATTTAGGAACATATTTTTTCCCTATACTAATATGTTGTTAGTTATGAGTTCCTGTGTATGTTCTCTCAGAGAATATGAATATGATCCATGTACTTAACGATAATTTAATGATCAATAGATCACATGATTTCACAATCAAATCTTATATACTAGATATGTAATTATCTTAGGAAATTTTAAGGGGGTCTCAGAACACTGAAAACATAGCAATTTTGATTCTGTTATCATCAGTAATATAGTTACTCTGAATTAAGCAAATGCATGGTTCCATGAGTGGATTGTGAAGCCAGGTATGTAACTTTTTTTCTCCTCAAAGGATTTTAAGCTTTGAATGCAAAAATTACATTTTCATGTTTAGTTTTCTCATAGCCCAAATTTTGAAATGTTTCCTAGTGTATGATTTCTAGGATAAAACTGGAATAAATAGTAACTTAATACTGTCTTTAGATTGGTAAAATATGAATATAAACATTTCAATTTTGGACAAATAATGATTTTGTCAATGAGACAAATATATGTTTATTTAATTTGTTTATCTTTTGTAAGAGTTCATTGATGTACTGCACATTTGACATTATTGTTATCATTGGTACTTAGCATTAATATAACACATTGATATTTCAAAATGCTATAATTATTAATTAGTCATAGCTCATAACACTCCTGTAAGGTAATACGGTGATTAGAGAAAATTAAGTTACAAATAATGCAAGTTGCTACCCTGAAGGAATTATCATTTACAAGTGAATATATTCCAAATTAAAAGTGAGTAATCTGTGGAGTTTTTGAGCTTCTTGACTGATATGTATGCAAGACCAGATAATAAGTTGAAAAGTATGTTTATTACAGTTATGGCATTTGTGCCATTTTATTTAATATTATAACATTTGGATACTCTCTGTTCTGAAAAGCTTGCATATAAATTTGCTTAGACTTTTCCATTCTTCTTGAAATCACAGATTAAAAGTCCTGACAAAAATTTCTGTAAATCGTGTATTTATCCAGCCTCTAGGCCTCACTTTTATTACAGAAGTTATATATGTTGTTATTTATTTTAAAGATTCCTTAGGAGATCTCCAACAATTTCCATTTTGTTAACCTCTTCCAGTATCTCTACTCCATTTCTAACAAAGCCCATGTATTCCAAAAAGTCATATTGTTTATGGCCTTTGAAATTCATCATAATTATTTGCCAAAAAATTCTCCTTAAGTTTAAAAGGCTTCTGTGACCCTTACCTAATTGTCAAGTGACAGAAGGAGAGCAAGGTAGAGTTTCCAAGAAGATTCAAGTAGCATAAAAATAAGGGGGAATTTTCATATTGATTTTAATAATTGTGTTAACACAAACTGTCCTTTTTTATGGCTGTCTGATGCCCTCCTTCTCCATTTCTCACAACAATGGAAAAACGCTCCAAGACATAGAAACCATAATTAATTTGCCATTTTAATGGTAATAAAAAGCCTAAATATACTAACATCATTTCTTAATTTTTTCTACTAAGCTCAAGCTTTTTCCCTAGGAATGGAAGATTGTTAAAGAAACTATCCTATATGAACAATGTAGATTAATATTTTCAAATGTGTCTTCTTAAAAAACAAATTGAAAATGTGAATATTGTAATAAAAGAAGAAAATTTCCAAGGAAGGAACTAATTTCTTAGGATGGGAGAAGGATTTTGGAAGAAGAAAAAAGGCATCCTCTAGAAGAGAGACAGTTTCTTGCGGGTAGACACAAAACAGTGTCAACAACTTGATCTTTCTCAGATTGACTCAAGAAATCAATTTTTTTTTTATCAATTAGAACAAATGGTGCAGGAATTGCAAAGAAAGTAATGTGCTTTTCATTTGTTCTCTAATCCCTAACTCAGATGGGAAGTGTGCTTCTGTTGAAATGTGTACATGTATGTGTATATGTGTATTTGTATGTGTATGAATAATTATGTAGAGTTACATAGAGATATATCTATTTACATAGATACATCCATACATATATCTATATATATATAAATAGGTCTATCTATATATCTATCTAGCATCCATATCTATCTATCTACCTATCTTTATAGGTGTATATATGTTTAACCATATAAAATTGCTGATATTTTACTATTTTTGACCTACAGAAAAGGCAGTTTCATTGCCCAATCCGATAGTAGCTACTAGGGAAATTTGGTTAGAAATATGGTAGCAATGCTGATGTGATGGAATTAATACTGTCCTTGGCAATTGGACTTCTTGTTTTAATTCTACTATTCACAAGATTAAAGGTTTTGAGAGGGACATCTTTCTAGGACAGTTTGATCATCTGCAATGTAGGAAAGTTCATCTAGGTTGTGGCTCTTTTCTCCTTAGCTTCAAATTTATTTATGCTCATTCATTAATTCACTCAATAAATATTTTGTGGTTTTTTTATACTTAATGTGTTATAGGCAATTTTCTAGGTTTTGAGAGTGCAACAGTGACCAAATTAGGCAAAATTCCTTTATGAATTAGAATGAACACTGTGTTATCCTTCATTCTTTAGGAATTACAAAAATATTCTCCCAAGAAAATACACTAAATATACTCTCCGGGACTTATAATTATTCTGAATAGGAAGATCATTCTCTAAATCCTAGGATACCTGCTGGGTACTGGGTGTAGACCACTGTCTATCCTAATACGCTCTATACCATGAAAGTTGGACAATGCCCTCAATTAAAGCCACTTTTGAAAATCTACATTTCAAGATAATTCTAAAATCGGTCCAAAAATGTTATCCGTTTCAATAGGAATGCAATGAGTAGGAGCAACAGTTGTGGTAAAGAGGTAAAACAGCCATTACTAAATTTTCTTTTGTTTTAAATTCAGGGTATGTCTTCTTCTCAGTGATCTCTAAAGATCTATATATAAAATTTCCTGGTTTTACATCCTATTGAAATACTTTACCCTCTTGTGAATATCTGGTAATACCAAGACGTTTTTTTTCCATAACTACTAAAGTTGTTGAATCTAGGTTTGTATTCTATGGCCTTCTTCTTCCCATAGATCTTTTTGCCTAGCAACCGCATTCATTGCCGGAGGTGTCTAGAGAACTAGCAGAAAACATATTCTCTTCAAAGACTGCATTACACACACTCACCCTGACTGTTTTCTTCTCACACCAATTCTGACACCAATTAAAGGGTTATTTGTTTTCCTTCCTGGCACCAAATACATGGTGTCTTTTCCACCATCACTTCTCCAACTCTCTGACACCAACTGGGTATCCAGTAATTCAATTCAATTCTAACACTATCTACCTGGAGTTAACATCAGATCCCACAAGTTAAAGGACCCAATCCCACAAGATTGCTCCCACTTCAGATGCTATTCACCAATTCTGGGTCATGAGTATTTCTGGCCAACTACCTAAAAATAAATCAGGGGTTCCCATAATTGCCCTTTAAATTTGATATTTCACCAGAGAGACTCTCAGACATCAAGAAAGCACTTTACTTACCATTACTAGTTTATTATAAAGGTTACAACTTGGGAACAGCCAAATGGAAGAGATTCATAAGACAAGATTTGGCAAGAGGAGTACAGAGTTTAGAGGTCCTGCCCTGGTGCATCATCTTCCCAGCACCCTGATGGATTCACTCAAGAAGCTCTCTGAACCCCACCATTTAGGGTTTTTTATGAAGTTTCATTATGTAGGCATAATTGATTAAGTCACTGGCCATTAGTAATTAAATCAACTTACATTCCCTCTCCCCTCTCTGGAGGTTTAGGGGTGGCAGCGTTGAAAGCTCCAAGCTTCCAATTAATATTTGGTATTTCTGGCAACTAGCTCCCATCCTAAAGATATCTAAGAGCCCACCAAGAGTTTCCTCATTAGAACAAACAAACAAATTCCTATAACCCTTATCACTTGGAAATTCCAAGGGTTTTAGCATCTCTGGGTGAGGAACTGGAGACAAAGACTTTCTATGATACCATAACTGTATGTGTATGCAGAAAGCTTTTTAAGACAGCCCAATTAATGCAGTTACAGCCAAACTAAAAGAGAATAGTTTGGGAATAACTGAGATTCATATTTTTTACCATCAAACGAGGTGTAATTCTAATAATTGTCCAAATTGGTGAAAACAATTAGGGAATTTACAGACTAGTTAATAATCCTTGTACAATAAAAAATAGTATGAATATATTTATGTTTTCATTTTTTTAAATAATTATACACTAGTAAGTATACCTTGATAAACTGCAAAAATACTTCGCCTACCATTCTCTGATATCATTCTCAAGGGATCTTTTTTTTTTTTTCCTCTATTCACATTATTATGTCAAATTATTTTATTTGGAAGCATATGGAAAAACTTATTTTAGGGCTTCCTTCCCTGGTGGCGCAGTGGTTGAGAATCTGCCTGCCAATGCAGGGGACACAGGTTCGAGCCCTGGTCTGGGAAAATCCCACATGCCGTGGAGCAACTAAGCCTGTGAGCCACAATTACTGAGCCTGCGCGTCTGGAGCTTGTGCTCCGCAACAAGAGAGGCCGCGATAGTGAGAGGCCCGCGCACCGCGATGAAGAGTGGCCCCCACTTGCTGCAACTAGAGAAAGCCCTCGCACAGAAATGAAGACCCAACACAGCCAAAAATAAAATTAATTAATTAATTAATTAAAAAGAAAACAACAACCTTATTTTAGAATAAGAGGAACTTGTAGTTTTTAATCTAATGAAGAAATGTTGTAAAAGTGTTTTTGTATAGCTATCAATCTATTCCTACTATTTTATAATAAAATGCTATGTATTTAAAATGTATTATTTATAACTATTCTACATTTAGAATTTTTAAATGTCTGAACTTACTGTTCCAGAAAAAAAATTGGTTTAATTTTGTGAATGTAAGACAATGCATGAAGATTTTCTTGATATGTTAGGTATGTAAATGCAACCTAACAAAGGCGCTAAGAGTCTTCTTCCTAATAGAGAAGGAGGAACAGTGAAGCCAGATTACATGAATGCTGAGTTTGATGATAATGGACCCTGAGCCCTAGGAATATTAGTGTACCTATATTGTTTCTGCTGTGAGCACCAAATACTTTGGTTTTAGCCTTGTTAACAGTACTATTTTAAAAAGTTATAAGGCCATGGTCTCAGTCACTTGTTTCTAGTGTAGTCATCAGACATTGATTTACTTGTTCATTACAGTTTTAGCACACTCTGCCAAAATTTAAATTTGCATATGTTTGGTGTTTTTTTTTTTCCTGAGCTATCAAGGACTCTAGTTAAAATAGGTACTTTAAAGACACCTTTAAAAGAAGAGACACCTTTATCACCCATAAATAAATGTCATCTTCAAGTTATCAAAGGTAGCTTTGCTTTTGGGTGGAGAGTGTTGTAGAGGATGACTTAGAGTACTGAGAGAAGAAGATCCTAAGGTCATGGAAGGGTTTTTCCATCACATAAGACTTTTTGATCTGTGAGAACCTAAAATGGGAACTTCCCAGACCTGGGAAGAGTCTGGAGAACATGAGGGTGTATAGGGTTGAGACTTTGGATACAAGAAACGGTGGTCACCTGAACAAATCGTAATTCAGAATTTCAGTGCTAATGGAGAGCCTTGAAGTGGGCAGTTTTGGGAAAATGAGAAGGTTTTGCAAATGGGCCTTGTGAGAGTACTCATCTCAGTAGCCATTCTAGGGGTTCTAGCCTTCTGTTGTTCTCTGGGCCCAGTTACCAGTTGCTTTTACTGTCTTCAGTGTTCCCCACTGTGGTCACTGAAAGATATAATGCACCTTGAAAAGCTTTTCATATGTGAGTCAGGAAGTTTGCTCTTCTAATATTTTTCAGATAGAATTTAGTTTGTCCTGCTGCCCTCTACCCATTCCCTCATGGTAATTACTATGAGAGTTTACTATAAACTGTAATTCTTCTGGTTGTATTGAATTGGTAACTTACAGGGTAAGCAATAGGATCTGGAGGATAGTCTGGGGCATTTTAGTGGTATCCAGCATTGGAGGCAGGGAAAGTGCTTACTGTGTATCAGAGATATAATGAGGAAGATGAGAGTATTCCAGCCTGTGTGAAATTCACATTATGGTAGAAAAAAAGATGTTCTAGTTAGGCTCTTGTGGTTAAAAGGAAGAGAGTCACTCAACTTATTTCTAATAATGAAGAACTTATTTTAAGAGTAACTGTTCAACCCAAGGAAAAATATTGCATAATTAGGCCATAAGCAAATAAAAATCTAGTGTCACAGATGAATGAGAAAATTTAGAAACCTAAGTTTCTTTGGGGATCTAAGGCAGCACTGAGAACATTAGCTGTAGAAGATTGTACAGAATCGTTAATAATTAGGTGCTCTGCTGTAATACCACTCTTGACCCCCCAAATTTTGGTTATTTTCCCCTTTTACTACACTCTCACTTTGTCTTCTCTCCACTGTACATAGATATTTGATTTTCCAAAGTAGATCCTTTTACTTATAACTTTTGCTTCCTCATAACTTTGGCATATCATGAATGTTTATGAACCTGGCTCTTCCTTACCAGTCATAAACTACTTCAAAGTTTCCTTGAATGAATCTTTCTAACTTTATTCCCTGCTGAAAACTACTTTATCAACCCCGCATTTTCCAGTTCAAACTGCTGGAAAATATAATATAAACACCTAGTTCATCTGTGTTTTCTGTTCAGTCTATTGAACAGGTAACCTTGGACTTGGTGCTCATCCATCATCTGGATTTTCTCTGGCTTAAGGAGTCAGAAGTCAAGTGATTAAAAATGTGACTGTTTAGACTTTTCTTTAGTACTTAACAGTGAAAAAAAAAAAAAACCTTGAAATAGTCGACTTGTCTCGTACAAAGGAATAATTTCAGAACACTATAAAGAGTACTAATGATAAGATAATGTAAAACATATAATGGGAACACAAGAAGGTAATAAACAACAACAAAAAAATAGGGAATCAGAGACAATATTATACAGACAATATACTTGAGTCAGAGTTAAGTGGTCATTTCCCAGGTCATTAAGTAGGTGAAAGAGCTTTTCAAAATGAGAGAATGTATGCCAAAGCAGATAAATAGAAAACTCTGTTATATATTTGGGAAACCATAGTTTGTTTAGTGGAGAGAAGGTAAATAGAGGAAATATGTTGGCAATCATTTGTAGTAATAGTTTAGGCCAGATAATGGAGATCTTATATATCAATGGACATGATTATGGATTTTATTCTTATATATCAATGGACATGTTTATGGATTTTATTTTATTTATTGTATGGAAACTAAGAAGTGTTTCGTGTAGGTATGTGCTATAATCAGATATACATTTTAGAAAGAGCATTCTGGCAATAAATGAGATAAGGTTGAAGATGGGCTAGGTGAGTGATCCATTAGGAATCATTTACAATGAGGCTGTGAAGAGACATCAAGGGAATGAAATGGCACTGATGATTGGAATAAAGATGTAAGGATAAATGCTGAAGGTTTTAAAGAAGAATAAATGGTTCTTTTCTCTGTGAAATCACCTTGGCAACTGAGACCCTGAACACCTATCCTGAAAACAGAAGACCTGCAAGACCTTGATTGCAGCTTAGTACAGTGGGGCTCAGGTCTGCATGTTTTCCACACCACCCCACTTCCACTTTGGCCAAACCAGTGGAACCTCTGAGTTTCTCCATAAATTTCCTTCTGGCAAGGTTCCAGCATTTGAGCATCAGTGGATTCTGTGTGTTTGAGAGCAAGGAGGAACCTGTCCTTAATTTAACTCCCTGGAATTTACCTTTGGGGGGTATGGAGGTTTAGGAATCATAAGTCTGGGTTACCTGCATTAAAGAGGATTTATTTTATTTAATTTAGGCTTAGAAAATGATTTTCCACTTAGAGGGTCAGAAACAATTTTCAGGAAATATACAATGGTCTTGTTTTTACCTTTAAATACAAGCCTATTTGAATTTCAGAAGTTCCTACTTTATTTGTTAGAAATTTGAATTTTATGTCCAAAAGCATAATTATCACTAACAATAATGCACAACATCAACTTAGTTTTGTGGTCTCTTACATGTTTCGTTTAACTATAGAAGTTTGTATTCATGTTATAATGCAAAATGTTCACTCTGAAGTAGGACCTAACTCAACTGTCTCAGCCACATTCTTCCTGTCTTTAGGTGATTAAACTACATGTGTAAGCTATTTATGTTTTGGATATCAGGAATTTATTTCTTCCTTATAGTGAAAACAATTATTAACATTTTCATTCTCAACAAGAAAAAGGAGTTTCAATTTTTATATTTTAATAATATTTGGATAACTAAAATGCCATATGTGTATGATATAACAGCAATTTATTTTGAATGAAAAGGCAGCTGTCTAGCTTCAGCAATAATCACTATTATAAGCATAATTTTTATGCCTTTAAGTTTTTATTTCAAATGTATGATTGGGGATGTACATGGTATTGCCATAGATCAAAGAATTTTACTATGTCAGAAATGTTTAGAGGCTTCTTTTCCTCCTAATTAATCTCAGAAAGTTCACTGATTCTACATCCTCTCTGACTTTCTCTGCAGGAAAATGGAAGCACTGATAATAAGCTTAGTTTAATTAGAGTAATGAGCTAAGACTGAATTGCTGTAACAGCTGGTAGGATTCGGACTTTGCTTCTTGGAAGTGTGATTCACATAAATAATAACAATAAAGGGTTATATGTATCCAGCATATATCAAAATCACTTTATTCGTAATACATCTCAGCCTGTTGGTCAGAGTTCTAACAGATTGTTTCCCCGAAGATATCAAAGGACATTTTATTTTTTAAAAGGAGATGAAATTTGCGGTAAAGACAATAAACTTGGATAGTCCCTTGAACTAATTACTAAATGATTAGTTTAAAGAAATTTGAAAATAATTTAAATATTTAACTTAACACTTTTAATTGATTGATTGAGCTCATATTGACATACATAGTAGAGAACAAGATAACTTAAAAAAATATATATATATATATATACTAAAGAAATTCAACAAAGTTAAGGACACAAAAGGGAGTTAGCAATGAGGTTATGATAAAAATAGTTACCATAAATTCTATGTTTTTGCCAGAAGTGGGCCGGAATTTTGACATTAACCAGTGAACATGAGAGGAGAAACCTAGTTATTTACAAAACTTACAAAATTCTTAAGATAAATGCAGAACAGTTGTTTAGGAAACGTACAGATATTTCTGATTAAACAAACTTAGAAAGTGATACAATAAAGTTAATGTTCTTAACACTGTAAGAGTATTCTGTATGTAAAATTCATAAATGTAGTATAAAAATGTAATATAAAAATGCAGTATAAAAAAAGCAAAAAAATACTTGTGTAGAGTGATGAATAATGTTTCAAGGCCCAATGCTGAATTTAACAGTATTGTTTATTAGCTTGATGTTTTACCTGTATTATTCCTCTTACAAATTTTAGTCTAAGAATTTAAACTCCAAGATTTGGAATGACAACCAAAGGATATAAGCATTATTCTATTACATGAAGATTTATAACAGGCAAAATGAATCAATAATGATTTAAATTAGAACCATTTTTGCTTCAGAGGAGTTCTGGGGGAGGATGATCTGAGAAAGGGCATGAGGAAAGTTTTTGGATGATAGAAACAGTGCTTGGGATGGTGGTTACATAGATGTATATGTTTGTCAAAACTCATCAAACTATACATTAAATTGGGTACATTTTAATATATGCGAATTATAGCCCAATAAAGTGATTTAAAAACACAATTCCATGTATATTAATTTAATTTATACTTGACTTATTTTCTACTATGGCACACTATTTTACCATATCAAAATGTATTATATTATGTTGTAATTATTTTATCCTCTTCACGTTTAAAAGACAAAGGATGAAAAAAAAAAAGACAAAGTATGTATTTACCTTGTTTACCATCATATTCCTAGTGACTGACTCATATGTTTTTTAAATGGAAATAGATTATAAGTTCCCCAAAATTCTATTTTCATAGATAAGCTTGAAACATTTGAGCTATCAAAAGTTTCTTTATTTAAAAACTAGGATGCTATAAATGCCCTGCAACTTAACTTCAAATGTCTCTGATTCCCAGAGGAGTGAAACATTTACAGTAATATGACTACACAGCTGTATGCTTATCTATCTATATTGAATGTATGTGTGTGATAGTGTATCATGGTATTAGCTTAATGAAACAGGTAGGCTTTATGAATATAATTTGATGTACATATGAGCTACCTGGACTAAATTGAAAATTGTGTCAAAATTGCAAATAATTATATCGGTATTTTCAAAATATTTTTGTCACTAGTGTGTGTATTGTTATCAGTTTTTACTTAATAATGAAATGAAAATAATTTATAGCTGAACTCAATGGTACTTTTAAATATTTACCCTCCCTTCACTTCTCCACCATGTAAAGAACTATGATATTACATTTCCAAGGCAACAGGGAGTGGTACATTTCTAGGCAATCCCGGCAGCTACCTTAGACCGCAGAGCGGCCCCATTGCATGAGCAACTTTACAACTATGGTTTCACCTAAGAGAGACAGAATGGAATGTCACAGACCTAGAGGGAATTCTTGAGTATCTTAACATGTCTGGGCTTCAGTTATGTTATTTTTAAAATAAAGAAATTGAGCTAAATGTTCTTAAAGACTTCATTCAAATCTAAGTCTCTATAATTCTGCTATTTTATCATAGCTTTCTTTTTTTAAGATGTCAACCTGAGGGTTAGAATATGATATGAAATATGAAGAATGAGATTATCTTTTAAACACTTAGGATGACATAGTAATGACTTTTAAATTTTTTCTCACGTATGTCTCAAAAACGTTGTCTTTACTGAATGCACAAGTAATGACTTAAAAAATGGCCCTTTGAATAATTTTCTCTCAACCTAAAAGACTTTAAGTAATATGAAGAATTATGACATTTTGATCTTACATATTTTCTACTTCATATTATTCTTTTCTTTTAACATCTTTATTGGAGTATAATTGCTTTACAATGGTGTGTTAGTTTCTGCTTTATAACAAAGTGAATCAGCTATACATATACATATATCCCCATATCTCCTCCATCTTGTGTCTCCCTCCCACCCTCCCTATCCCACCCCTCTAGGTGGTCACAAAGCACAGAGCTGATCTCCCTGTGCTATTTGGCTGCTCCCCACTAGCTATCTATTTTATATTTGGTACTGTATATATGTCCATGCCACTCTCTCACTTCGTCCCAGCTTTCCCTTCCCCTTCCCCGTGTCCTCAAATCCATTCTCTATGTCTGCATCTTTATTCCTGTCCTGCCCCTAGGTTCTTCAGAACTTTTTTTTTTAATATTCCATATATATTACTTCATATTATTCTTAAAATCCAGCACAATAACTACAATTTAGTAGTACTTCCTTGATAGCTATACATTATTGTCATAGGAGAAGACATAATTGAGAAAAAAAATCATTGTCATTTGTGCTATAATAATTACCTCTTTTATGACCACTTTATAAGCATTTTATACTAAACATTAAACATTTACTATTAAACAAGAACATTAAAAATGAGAAATTAAAAACCTGTATATTTTAATAGATATTATTGCTTCAACCCCAAAGTCTCTTCCTCATGGTTTTGTGTAAGGCTTTCAATATTAATAGCTTGTACACACACAAAAATTCTTAGCAGATGGATATCCTCTTCAGTATTGAGTAGCTTATTAATTATTCAAGAAGTTGTAGGTCTAGTTACAGGATCAAAAATGTCATTAATCATTAATACTGCTTGCTTAAATGCATTAGAATAAGCATTTACTTCTCACAACAGAAACACCAAATGTATAGAGTACCTCTGTTTAAAAATTGCTTTCTCATTTCCACCACTTAAAAGTCAGTTCACATTTAGTCCTCAAAGCTATATTCTACCACAGGAATATTGCCTTCATTCTGTCTTTTCAATAAATCAATTTTAATGGATATTTAAATTACTTTCTAACATTTTATGTATACTTTTAATTGGACATTTTTTCCAAAGATAATATCTTTAAACTATATTTCAAAAAAAGTAGATTTGGTACACCTCTTAGAGTCCTATAAATCTGTAAGCACTTTCAAATATAATAAAACGTTAGGAATTTGAAGGCTATGACCTGGGAACTGAGGTAAATATAAAGTATTAGAAGAAACACTGACACAATTTAGGACAAGTGCTTCATTTTATAGATGAGGAAATTGAGACCAAGTGACAATGTGGCTAGTTCAAGTTCACACATGTAATTAGAATAAAAGCTAACACTAGAAATAAAAGTCCAGACTCCTTGGCAGTGCTCTGCTAAAGCATTAAGATATTATACAATCTGTATAATGTAACTTCAAACCCACTCTGCTTGAATTGTGTAATTATCTAAAATTACTTTGCTTATGAAAACATAACCTTAGGGCAAATTGTTTTGCCGTTTTCTAGAAGTGTAATCGATGCTTCTTAAATGCCAGACCAGACACAAGGAAAACACAGGACTCCTTGTGACCACAAGGAAGAAATTTTGTGCAATTTGTACAGAACTTCAATTTTGGAATTTTATTTTTATTTGCATGGCATTAAAAAAATACAGCAAAATAATTTTGAAAATATCAACTAAGATGAATTATTTAAAAAGTTTTTTTCATTAGGTCAATGGTGGGAATAACAAAGTCTACAAGTCTTTGATCAATTTGACTTCCTGGAAAATCATGAGACTGAATATGATTCTGGGAAAAACTAACTAATAAGGTGATTAATTTTTCTCCAGTATCTTTTTTCCACTTATTCTGACTTATTCATACTGCTGGTGGGTTTCTCTAAGGTATTTTTCTCATTACTAACCCATTCCATTCCTTCTTTAATCTCTGCCATATAGTAAAGATCCTAAGGCACATCTCTGTGATTACTGATCCCCTGTAGAAAGAACCAATAAGGGAGCCTCAAGAAATAAGGCAAGCTCTTTAGAAGTTCTGACATTATCATAGGAATTTGGAAAGATGAAATAATTATGAATGGAAAAATCTACATATGTACAGGTAGAAGATGATAAAAATCATATAACTCAGAAGCTGTAAGAAGAAAAAAAAAGTAAATTTGACAGACTACTGGTATTGCATTGTTAGGGTTTAGAAAGACTTGCCTGAGATGCTTTTGCAGAGAAGAGGAATCTGACTTGTAAAAAAGACTTAAGGAAAAACTCCAGAAAGGACCAAGGTATTACACAATACATTTTCACAATATATACGGGTTATCCAGGATATGGCTTACTTCAGCTAGTTAAAAATGATTAAAACTGGGAATTCAGGAACTAATGTTAAATTCTGCTTGAAAGGACCAATTAGATAAACAACATATTAAAATGTTCAGAATCTTCTTGAATTAATCAAATGTGTGAAACATCATCAGATTTTAAAGTACTTAAATTTCTCAGCAAGTGTTCACATAGTAACATAAAAAATCAAGTAAGTTCTTTGAATGATTTTAGGCCTATTGTGATATGGTTGTGTTTTAGCATGGAAATTAAAAAAGCATTCTCCTGATGAATTTTCCTTATTTAATGCCTTGTATATTATCAATAGACATTGAATAAAGGTAACATCTCTTTTACTTCTGGAATTCCCACCAGGCACCAGCGAAGATACTGAAAACTAGTTTTTAAACTAATTAAAGCTTATGTGGGTCTTTCAAGCTTTTACCAACCACATAAACCTAGTTACTATATAGTTACTGGCAATGAGTAAGTAGCATAGAATCAGTTTCCCATCCTTCCTGCTGTCAAAAATAATTTCATTGTCATGTTTTCCTTTTTTTTTATGTGGTGAGTCTAATGTAGTCTACAAAATAGAAACCCTTAGCTAATGAGTTAAAAACATTTGATTAGTTCTAGTTTACTTTTTCTTGGGAATCAGAAATCATGTTTCTCAGATTATCAGTGTTTCATATTTCAATAAAAGAACTTTTCATTTTTTGGATTGTGCAATAAAATTTTCAGTTATTATTTGATAGACCATTAAATAAGTATATTTCAAAGTTTATGTTTAGTTTTAGCTGTACGCTTTATTATAAAATGAAATGGCAGAGTTGCTGAATTCTAACAGTATGTTTTGAATGTGGGAATAATGAACTGCAGTGATGATGAAGAACTAGAGGTGATGTCCACTGGATAAGGAGATCCTCTGAGTTTTTGCTAAGCGCACTCAGTATGCAGTGGTTCAACTTGCTGAGTTTTAGTCTGCCAGCTTCATTGGACACTGGGGTTAGATAACTGGCACTGTTGGTTACCTTAAGAACCATTACCTGTCAATCCCTAGGTCACAAGGCAGCAAGCAGTAGTGTTCCTTGTACACAGTTGTTATCAAACTAGTAAGTAAAATCTAGGAGTCTAGAGAGTTTCTTTAAATTAAAACACACACACACACACACACTCACAGTCAGAGGACATTAAGTACCATGGTTTTTTATTTTGAATTGGAGATGAAGAAAACATTTGCTTACCTAGCAAACCCCTCTGAAAACTTTCCTTTTATGTGTTCCAGAGAGGTAATAGTACACTTACACTTTGCAAAGAAGTGATGTTACTCAAACTTCTAAAACACCTCTATCTGGGCTTCCTTTAAAAAAATAATGGAACAAGGCTTTATTTTGCAATCAATATTCTTGTTAAAAGACATTATGGCTTCATGGAACTCAGTTAAAAGAACCCTTCAGAAAAGTAACTGAACAAGAGCTGATACCTGACTCTTCATTTTCTCTTTATTTAAGACAGAAACATCAAAGTTGCAGACCCTCAAGCAGTAGCAAAAGTCAAGTGCTGCCATTAGACTACAAAGCAGTCTTTGTAAATTATTAACTTTCCAACTGCAGCATCAAGCTAGCTTTTACGTGGAATCATAAATATTAATCAGCCAAGGAATTATTTAAAATACATAAAAATATTTTTAAATACTTTTTTAAGGGACTGCAAATCATGACTTTTGAGATTTTCTAATTTAGAATTATTAACCACTGGAAACATTTGCCACAGGTAACTGAGGCATCCATAGCATCACTGGAGTATGTTTCAGCTTCATTCATTGTTTGAATTTGCAAAAATCAAGGAAGCATTCATACGTGGGAGAGGTAAAGATTCCATCCTCAAAGATTTCCAACTATCAGATCATAAGCTTATGTAACTTGGTGGTAACCTGTGGCATGTGTGGTGAAGTGAATTTTTTTTCAGACATAAAGAATAAAGAGATCTGTATTAGTCTCCTATTCCTGTGAATACTTCTGAGTCCTTAAGAATTTTAGTTATCTCATCACCCTGTTTTGTGGCATTAGACTTAATCTGATACCAGACTTCCTCTTATATTGCATGAAATGGCCCCATTGGGAAGAATAGAGAGCTCCTCATTAAATGAGGCACTAGATCGTCTTCCTCCCATGCTTACTCTGCTTTTTACTTGATTAGCATGGATTTGGATGGTGGCAGAGATTTGCCTTCTCTTCAGGGACATTCACTTTTGTAGGAGCATCTGTCCTTTTGGCTTTCTAGAGCATAGACCGAGGAGTAAGCATCACTGAACAGCATCCCTATACATAAGATTTCTTGAATCTTTTTCTTGTTTCATGACAAACATTTGAGGAATCCAAGAGACCCATAAAAGGTCATTTTCTTACATATTATTTTCCTGTTACATTTTTTTGCCCTTTTCTGCATGTGGAAGTGAACATTGACTTCATAAGTTCAGTACTACTTGAAGTTGGTTAACAGGTGAGACTTTGAGAGTTAACGTTATATATAAGAATTAAATATTCTTTCTCTAAGCTTCTTCATTCTTTGTACTATATAACTGGGTCCTTTCTAGACTGGGATTATCAACTTGATGCTTCATTACATTAAGTAAAATTTAGAGATTTATTTTATGATATTAAATATTTATATTTTAAGAGATAATTTTTATAACTCTAGCTAGTAAGAAAATTTGAAAATTTTGTCGATCTGGCTTTCTTGTACAAATAATATGCTGTTAGAGGAATTGGCATAGGGTTTGGGCAATATAACTAAAATTCAGAAAAGCCTGGCTTCTATTTCTAGTGACATTTATTTATCAATTGTTTGACCTTGGATAAATCACTTACCCTTTGAGCTTTTATCTTTAATATTGGACACAGAGTTTTTTATTCTCTCACAGAGCCAGTGAGTGGCTGTATTAAAATTAAAATTAAACCATATTAGTAACATAAAGAGGTAAACACTTTCAAAATGTAGGAAAGTACAGATAAAAGTGTTAATATACCAGATGATATGATATCTGATATATGTGATATTATTAAATGTATTTTTATATTTATAATTTTTTGAAGTTTGAAATGAAAGCAGTTGCTAGTTTCTTCATGTTCAACAGTGTATGACGGGATTGGCATAAATGGTTTCTATGTAATTTGACGGAAGTGGCACTTTGTAAATTAGACCGAATATGATAATGTGAGAGTATACAATGCTTTCCTCTCCTCAGCTAAATCACCTTGAGGAACCACTATTGGAGAATGTATTGGATGAGCACATATTAGGTTAACTAATAAGTAAATAAATGTGTATGGGTATCATTAAAGATAAATGTATCAAATCCCAGACAAAAAAAAATATTTCTGCTTACTTCATACAGCATGATAAATAGTTACACTAGCTCTCAAAATATGTGGAAGAAAAGAATATATATAGATTGCTAAAAAACACATGAAAGTATGCTCAACATCACGAATCATTAGAGAAATGCAAATCAAAACTACAATGAGGTATCACCTCACACCGGTCAGAATGGCCATCAGCAAAAAATCTACAAACAATAAATGCTGGAGAGGGTGTGGAGAAAAGGGAACCCTCTTGCAATGTTGGTGGGAATGTAAATTGATACAGCCACTATGGAGAACAGTATGGAGGTTCCTTAAAAAAATAAAAATAGAACTACCATATGACCCAGCAATCCCACTATTGGGCATATACCTTAAGAAAACCATAATTCAAAAAGAGTCATCCACCCCAATGTTCATTACAGCACTAGTTACAATAGCCAGGGCATGGAAGCAACCTAGGTGTCCATAGACAGATGAATGGATAAAGAAGACGTGGCACATATATGCAATGGAATATTACTCAGCCATAAAAAGAAAGGAAATTGAGTTATTTGTAGTGAGGTGGTTGGACCTAGAGTCTGTCATACAGAGTGAAGTAAGCCAGAAAGAGAAAAAAAATACCATATGCTAACACATATATGGAATCTAAAAAAAAAAAAAAAAAAAAAGATTCTGATGAACCTAGGGGCAGGACAGTAATAAAGACACAAACGTAGAGAATGGACTTGAGGACATGGGGAGGGGGAAGAGTAAGCTGGGACGAAGTGAGAGAGTCGCCTTGACATATATATACTACCAAATGTAAAATAGATAGCTATTGAGAAGCAGCTACATAGCAGAGGGAGATCAGCTTGGTGCTTTGTGACCACGTAGAGGGGTGGGACAGGAAGGGTGGGAGGGAGATGCAAGAGGGAGAGGATACGGGGATATATGTATACATATAGCTGATTCACTTTTTTATACAGCGAAACTATCACAACATTGTAAAGCAATTATACTCCAATAAAGATGTTAAAAATATACATGTGGAAGATAACATATAATTACATATGCAGAGATGCTAAAAAACTGTGGGGTACTTGGGATCAACTGATTTTACCACCTTAAATATGAAAATAAATATATAAACTGAGGCTTTGTATACCATATATATGAACATAAAGGGAAACTTTTTCAGAATCTTATTTTTTTTTTTGCATTAAGAAAAATTAAAGCCTAGGAGAGAGCTTTAAATCATCTAAATATCTTCTTCAAAGGCAAGGTATAAAAGAATCAGACCAAGGTATGCATCGCTTGATAGCATGGTGCATAAAAGAATCAGGCCAAGGTATGCGTTGTTTGATAGCATGATTGCCACCATCGTTATTTCTAATTATTCTTGACATTTTGTCCATTATACAATGAGGCTCCTTGGAGGATGGAATAATAAGCTGGAAGTGAGGGCTAGCTAATTATCTATATTGTATAAAAAAGTTTTGGTATTGTAGATGAAACATCAATTATGTAAATTGGTGATAAACCCTGACAGTAGAAATATATCTTGGAAATGACTCTTAGGCTCAAGTTTAGAAATCTTGTCATCATCTCTTTCTTCTCCTCTATAAACCAGTAAAGTCTCATTTGCAGCAAGAAATATATACAAGAGTAGTTTGAATGAACTGCATCATAAGGAACTACTTTGCAAAATATAATCACCTTTTAAGCTTACAAATATAGTGGTTTTATAAATTGATTTTTTATGTGTGATAATTATATATAATGTTCTTGTCTACCTTGAAAATCAATAATCATTACTTAGGATTTGTTCATATTAAACAAGAAAATGGTAGTTAACTTTATAAACGATTTCATATACATAGTTGTAAATTCTTGTACATGCTTAACCCAGAATTTGGGCCATATTATGCTATTGGGATCTGAATGTGGTTGTTACAAAAGTCATTTGCATTGGAACTTTACCAATACACCCTTAGCCAAAGGTTAACTTATGAAAAGAATTAGCTTACCTATAATGCTGGAAATGAAGTTGGTGTTTTTACATGATCTTATAACAACAAACTAGAAAATGAAGATTATCCTTGTTTCACTGGGAATTTTATCATATTTTGCAATTTTTAACAACAACAGTTTGTAGTTCTTGCTTACAATCTACTCTTGAACTCTTTGTTTTTTGGATTTATAGATTATGTTAATGAATGCAGGAATGTGTCTTTTTTTTGTTTGTTTTTGGTTTGGGGTTTTTTTTGAAGAATTCTGTGAATAAAGGAGAAATTTTTATCAACTGGAACAATCCCATCAACTACCTATACCTACAGCTGGGAAAATATAACAAGCCAAGTGTGGTCAGACTGCCAGGCCCCAGTCTGTCCTCTGGACCCTTCCGTCAGTGTTAACATCTCAACCAGATAAGGTACTGCTAGCCTAAGGAGCATATAGACATGGGAGGTGTTTTGGTTGCTCAATGAGTAGGTGGGACAACTTCTGGAATTTAGTTGGGGACAGGAATACTCATTTAGAGAACAGTCTGTAAATGATAATTTGCCCCAAACTGCATACCAGTTTTTGTGGGTTCTCAGGACAGAATTTGGTATACAGAGAAAATTCTGGAAATTCAATTTCTATTAACTTGTATCTAAAAGTGAAAAAAAAAAAAACTTTGCAATATTCATATACAGAATAATATAATGTGAATAATTATGTGAATAATTCTTAAAGTGAATAAACATGCATATTCCTCCATATATCCTCAGATTTACCAATAGGGGTTTTCAATAAAATAAAATAAATCAATAAAATAATGTTTGAAGCTCTTTGCTTTAGAAAAGCAAATATATATGAAATTATACATATGTGATAATGAGCATACTCCCAGGATAATCAGTGAAGTTTAGTGATGGATTTATCAGGACATTTCTTTGATTAGCTTCAGGATGAAGGTAAAGAGTTTTTGTTGTTGCTGTTGTCGTTGCTGTTTTTGCATTTCTTTTCCTTTTCCTGGAGTCAAAACCCCTTTTGCTTGACTTGTTCAGGAGAATTGCATCAGTGAAGATTCAGTCAGAGAAGTAGACTATATACGTGCATGTATAAACACAAACTTACAAACAGAAGCAGGGCTTATTAAGAGATTTGACCTTATGCAATTGTGTGATCTGGTTAAGAGTCTCTCTAAGGTTGTTGTCTTCACATCTGATACTGGAGGTTAAAGTTCACAGAGCAGGTTGACACATTACAAAGCCACATCACATAGTCATTGGGACAATGAACTGTGTCTCCCCCTCTGAGGCTTAAATGATGTATCCAATCTATTCTCATAGGATAGGGGTATATTCTGAAGAGGAGTGTGTTGCATGATTTGTAATAGGCCAACAGCAGGCAATGTAAATATGAGTTGTAAATCGTTATACGACTCTGAGGAAATATATTCTCAATTCTCAGGTATACAGTTATCTATAGAATATCTATAGATATTCTAGATATAGGTATCTATAGATATCTATAGACTCAATTCCTTAGGGAGTAAATTAATTTAATGTAATATGTTATTTAGATTTATTTAAAATTTTGTGGCTAAAGTAATACGTGGAATACTTAAGCAATAGAACATGACAAGCAATGCAGTACTTCTGATTAATGAACTTCTTTGGTGCTTCCAATCTACATCAGAAAAGCATTAATCAACTTTATTTCATGGCTTGCTAGGCCTTGTTGCAATTATAAAATGATTAGTCATTATTAATATTTAAATATATTATATTCAGAAATATTAGTAATAACATTTGCATTCTTATTATTAAAACCATGTCTAACACCTGAAAATGTGCTGTTAAATGCATTATTAGATATATGCATATATTTATCTAGGGTAGAGAGCTCTATTATCAGCTATGCAATTCAAGAATTTTAATTGGTAGCGTGTGTTCCATGCAGGCAAGGCTAAAACCTAAACTTGAAATAATAAAAGTAATAAGATTTTGAGCTGAAATACAACACATACACACACACACATAATTGTTATTGTAGATTTTAGTTACAACTATAAAAGGCACACTAGAACTTACTTCTCTTATAGGACTTAAACTGTTATGTAATTGTTTACTTACTTGTATTGGTCCCCACGAAAATGCAGGATATAATAATTGAGGGCAGTTTGTACAAATGATTGGTGTACAAAAACTTTGGTGACAATGTAGTACAGTATTTGGGGGGAAAGAAAAACAGCTTCTCATACCTTCCCTAAAAGTTACCTCTACAGGTTATCAAATCCTTCATTTTAAAAATAGGGGACCTAAAGGAGGTAACCTAAAATTATCTTCCTCTCTAAATTTTTACGAACTGTGATTTTACATGAGTTCTAACTTTCCTTCTCCTTTTTATTAAATAAATGTGGAAGAGACACATAAAATAAATTTCATATTTTTAAAGAGAAGGAGAAGAAAGAAACACAAACAACATGATAGCTCTGCCCACTGGTTCATTTTGTGGATCTGCAGTGATCCTACAATAGGCACCTGAATTTTACTAATTCTCTAGAAGTTTCTCTCAAATGACTGTCACTTTTCTCCTACGTTACAGGTAAAAGCTGCTAAGTAAATCCCTTTTGCATTGTTTGATTAAGTAAAATCTGTAAGGGGAGAGAAAAACCAACTTCCTTCACATGCTTAACTAACCATTAGATTATGTGGAGTTGTTGGCAGAGAATGGTGCTTGTGTCCTCACCAAGGCATTCAATCATAGAATAAATTATATTTTTCCAGATAAAATTGAAGTCAATTGATCCTCTCTTAGAGTTTACTGGACAGGGCTCCTCTCAGCATTTCCCTCTAAACTGACTGAGGAGGAGATTAGCAAGTAGGAGAAAGTTTAGCACACAGATGAGTTTAACACTAGAAGAGTGGGAGGGGAGGAAGCAGGATTGGACAGATGGTGGAGTTAGGCTGTGATGCAGTCTCAGTGACCACCTCGGATGACTCAGAGACCACTCAGATCTCTGAATCTGGGATGGACCTTTAGAGTTGTTCTGAATAAGAGCAACAAAGTCGGGTGGCTATAACTGCACATGAATCAGCCATTGGTTTCAGGCCATCTTGGGAAGCCAACATGACTTTGAGGAGGATAATGTGATTCAGGCAAGGCAGTCCTGAAGAGGACTGTCAGCTGAGAGCTGTCTGGAGGCAACATTCCCATCAGCTGGAGGAGTATGCCCTTCAGTCCTAAAGGGGTGAGGTGTTAGAGAGCCTCCCTCAAAACTTTGTCACCTCTGCCTCATGCACTTCCGCATCTCCTTTTAATACCTATTTTCATTCTCTTTGTTTGGAAGCTGAACAAACTGAGCTAATTGGTAAAGACTACTGAATTTTGGATTCTGTTTACCAAATTAATAAACAATATTTTTATCCATAAAAATATTAGATTAGGAAAATAAATTTTAATAACAATAAAGAAAACAGAAGAACAAGAAAAGGGTCCAAATCAAATCAGATCAAAACAACTAAAAATAATAGAGCAATATGCGACTAAATCATGAGAATATTATCTGATATTCAAGATAAGGGATTTCAAGAAGAAATTGTTTTCTCCTTATTGGTGTTCCTTAAAGATTTTAGAAACATATGATTTGATGGAGCCACATGCAGGAATGCATCCTGAGCAGTATACTGCTGCTGGGCCAGGATTCATGCCAGAATGGACAGTTCCATTTTAATAGTCTAAAAACACTTGAAAATAGTTAGACATAGTATTAGAATGAGACCAGGCATGTCACATTTTGAATTACAAGTTAACATTCCATTTTATCTCAATGTAATTTTAAATAAAGATGTTCCACTCATATGAGACAGGAGTGAATTGATTGTTGAAAAAAAGAGAAAAAAGTTAAAACTGAAGTCTTTCTGTAAAATATTTTTTTTAATATTTGGAAAATAGCCTGTAAATAATCAATAAATGTTAAACTTAGTGGAAATACAGGTTTGGTGGTATCTTTTTACAGTAATGTTGCATTAAAATTAGTCTATGTGTATAAAAGTCATTACAGGCACTTAGGCCTACTATAGAATTTATCAGATCACAGCAAAATTAGTTGCTTTTAGACACCTCATCACAAAACTGTATATTCACTGACGGCAGGAATAATGTCTTTATAAATGTAAGACAAAATAATCTTGTAGAAATCTTGTGCTGATGTTTAAATAATTCCTGGTAAGTAAAAATTTTATTTTTGTAGATGAAGTTGTCCTAGGGTTATTCTTTCTCCCACTAGATCTGAAACGCCGGAGGGCAGGGGCCTATTGGTATTTGTCTAGGTAGCTGTTGAGCCTAGCATAAGACCTATCACACTGTGGGTACCTAGGCAATGTCCATGAAACTATCAATGAGTTAATAAGTATGTTCTGTAATACCTGGACAGAGGAGCAAGATTTCCCACAATACGAAAGAGGAAAGAGTGGTGTTTTACAGCTCTTTTTCAACCAGGAATACTTCAGAACATTGTCTTTCAAGGATGTACCCCTAACCCTCCCAAGAGCATAAGGACAAGACAATGCTGGTTATTATGAACAGTCATAGAAATATCATAGCAACTTTGAGTCTTATCTGAGGTAACAAAAATATTTTTCTATCTATGTAAGCTTGATATATGGAAATAATTTTAAAATATTAAGAAAATAATGGATTCTTGCCAATAGGGAGGCCTTAGCTTGTGCCCTCTCTAATAAGGATATAAAAATTTTCTTTAGTATTCTTTCAAGATATTTAACTAAGATACATTTAATTTTCACTCTAACATTGTAAGCTATTTCAGACTATGTAATATAAAGTTGGTGAAGACATAATGTTAAAACAACGTTGTACAAGGGAAGTCCAGTTCAAGGAGAATTAAAAATAAAATACAATATAATAAGAGAAGGGAAATAAGTTGAAAAGATATATTTTTGGAAGACCAAGAAATCAGTCAAGATATAGAACCTGTTCTTCACCTCACATGTTTCCTCATTATTCAATCAAGTTAATCATCTCCATGCCCCATAGATGAACACTCTTGTGATTTCTGTGTTGAATTTTATCTCAATTTACCTCTCTCACACATTAATTTAGAGACGCAAAAGCCATAACATTGATATAACTGAATTTCATATGTGTTAATATAAACAAAAGGAGATTTTAGGATGTGGTAGTTTTTTTTTTCTGTGTAGTTGTGTGTGTGTTGTATGTGTATGCATATGCAAACAATCAACACAATTTTTATAAATTTTAAATAAAGGAATAAGACAATTAAAGCTTTATCTAAAAAGCATTTTATTTAAGGGTTAGATTTAATTTTTCAACTATTTTTGTATTCCATGGTCTTATAGAATAAATGCAAATATTTTTAGAAGTAAAATGGGATACATTAATTGAAAGAAATCTTTCAAGGATAAGATGGCTGATAAATTAAAACTATTGAGTGTTGAAGTAGGCATAAATAAATAGAATAATACCAGAGTAAATAATGGAATCTTTGTATATCACAACCACAATGAATTAATAAATACAGTGCAAGGTTGGAAAGATGAAAGCAGCAGAAACTTTCTTATGAAGAGTCACTTATTTTTGCAGTTAGTAGGGAATTATTTTCAGATGTTTTGTTATTTATGTCACTGGCTAAAGCATTTTATTAGCTCTCATATCAATCATGTAAGGGGTTGCTTTTTGTATTTGCTCAAAATGGCAAGTGCTGGAGTCAGAAGACCTGAGTTTTTATCTTGACCCTAGCATTTGCTAAATGTGTAATCTCTCTGTGTTCAGTTTCCTTATCTTAAAACAGGAATAATAATCATACCGCCCTCAGAGGATTGTTTTGAGCATTAAATGAAATAAATAATATATGTAAAGCTATTAGCACAGTGCCTAGCACTAAACACGTCCCAGTAAATGTCTGATGTTTCTGTTGCTGTTGTCATTGCTACAAGGCATGCAATAAAGAATAAAAGAAATATTTTACATGGAAGAATTTATCTTCATGCCTAATCATTGAAAAATTCATTCCTTCCTTCAAAAAGTGTTATTGAGAGTACACTGTATATGAAGCACTGTGCTAATGGAGTGTCAGACTGGATGCTATATTGTCTCTATTCTGGAGAAGTACCTGGTCTAGTGAGGGAAGCAGGCATGTAAAGTGGTATTACAATATGATGAGATAAATGCTATAATAATAATATATCCCAAGTTCTATATATTGCAACACAATAGATGTTGGCCTTGACTTGTGAGAAAATAAATGTAGAGAAATTTTATTTGGCTAATGTCTTAAAAGATGATCAAGAGACTTCCAAACTTGGGGATGGGAAGGAAGAAGCCAGAAGGAGGATATTGTCACAGGATTCAGTATAGACAAAAGCAATGAGATATAGAAGAGTCTGGTCCACCCAAACAATGTCAAGCGTCATGTGGAGAAGTAGGCACAGAATGAAAGGGAGTGGGAGAAGCAGCTTGGTAACTCATCATAGAGTCTTGGGTGTGAAATTCATCCTGTTGTCTCCTTTATTGTTGTCACAATAAACTCAGTTATCTCTTCTTATATGGTGACTTCAGAGAACGACATTGTATAATTAATTAATACTTGTTTAATTTATAAGAATTTAAGGCTTCTTTTACTCAAACAAGAATGGACATTGAATATAAAGGGATGAGAAAATTATCTACTATTTGACAGCCTTCAACTGTGCTTCTCAAACTGATTAGTTTTGACACAATTTTGACAATTTTAATAATCAATTATGTACAACAAATCACATATTAAAAGCAGCTGAAACTTTCACCAATATCTTTAAAAACCTATTTTTACTTGCATAATTAAGTAATTATTCACTGCATTTTGAAAAAAAAAAACTCATCCATTGCGAAAATAATTTGTTCAGTGCAGTTTTTTAATGTTTTCAAGAAGTTCTCAGTAGAGTTTACTATCTCAAATGGAAATATCTTCCTTTTCTCAGCATCAAAACAAATGTAAACCATTCTCTTATAGCACTTATGATGTTCCATCATATGTTGGAGTCATTTATTGTATTTGAGAGGGGCCCATGAAACTCTAGGTATATATCACCTCATGCACAAACCCTTTAGGAACTAAGCAGACAGATATTTCCTTGGGAACACACTGGCATGCTTTGTCTCATTTGATCCTGGAATACTTGTCACAGTTGATTTGACCAAGGAAGATTGACACTTAGCCCTAATAATTAAGCAGATTTGAATAAGGACCTAGACTCTACAATTTTAACAAGCTCTGATGCAATGCACCATATTGGTCCAAAGCCATATTTTACAAAGTAAAGACTTAAAGGGGATGTGATTCAGCCAGTTCTTACTGAGGTTTATTTTCAAGTATGGGGATGGGAATGGAAATGTGGAAGGTATTAAATTATAAAGCAATTAATTCCCTCCTTTGTTGAGAATTACTTGTATTAGTGGAGAATGTCAAAGGCAGGAGTGTGTAAATGTAATTCTTATAAACAGTTTACAGGGAAAAAAAAAATTGAGAGTCCATAGCAAAGAATAGAAAGCCAAGTTTGTCTGTTGGTTCCACAATGCCCCAGAAGAATAAGACATCAATGAGCCCAAATTAATAAAACTCTGTGATAACTTACATTAGAACAACCATAAGTGAGATAAACAATTATTTTTAAAAATTAGAATTTCATTTATCTATTAGTATCTAGTATTTTGCAGAACTTCTACCTTCTGTTTTTCATCAGGTTTTCTTCTGTAATGGCAATTTCATTAACTACTAAAACCTCTAAAAAATTTGGACATTAAAGATCAAAATGGTTATCTATAGCATTGCTTCTGGAAAGGGGGTTCAAATTGAAAAGAACACATTTAAGTAATATGCAACAATTGTTTAGACGTTTTTTTCTCAAAATCATAAATTTTCCAATTAATTTATCAATTCGATTTCAAGTGTGACAGGATTACATTTTTGTTTTTCATGTAACAAGACAATAGAAAGAAATCTATAAAAGGTAGATAAGCAATGCACTGATTACCTTTCTATAAAGCCAGTTGTAATGCAGACTCAAATAGCTATTCTAGATTTGTTAGTAATAAGGTGTTTTATGTGAGATTAGAATATTTGGTTAAAGTATTCTACAGCTCAGACCTTAAAAATATCACCTTCATATCCCATTCATGCATATACTTTGGAAAATTCAGTTTCATATATATTCATAAAATCAAGATCTTTTAAAAAGCTTTACATGTTGGTTTCTCAATCACTTGTAAATTTATTTCAATCTTCTTTTTCCCCTATATGAACAACATGCCTGATACATAGATAGCTTGTGAGGTGTACATCATTAATATGTGGACCCTCTTTTCTCTAATTGCAGGATGAGGCTCACTGAATCTCTTCTTCATACCCTAAAGAGAGAAAAAAATCCCACAATTTCAATATATTGTACTTCTTAGTAGATGCTGATATTGGGAAAGAGCACCAGAACTACTTTTATAACTATAGAAACATACTGATTCATCATTTAAGCAATTCTACTTTAGTTCATTACACACATAAAAGTAAAATCATCTAGTTTAGGAGTTGGAACAGCTTTATAGGTGTATTAGCAATACATGTGCATTAAATTCATGAAAAACTCAAGGTGGTTTTGAGATGACATTTAAAGTTTTGACAAAGTTTGATCAATCTTTCTTACATATTCCTCATGGTCCAATTAGTTTCATTTTAAGTTTTGTATTGACTTCTAGCAAGAGTTTTGTATCTTTGTAGGTGTTTTTACTAAGATTACACATTAGTTCAAATATTTAAACTATTAGTTAAAACAACTACATATACATCCACTGATATCTATATATACAGCATTTTCAGTATTAAAGTACATAGCTATTACATGTCTTGTATTTTTATTACTTTTTTTATTATGTGTTTCCTATTTAGTTACCTCTCAGTGAAACAATTTTGGTGGAAAAATGTTTTTTAATATCATTATGAAATTCTATCAGTTTTGCAGGGAAAATATGTGCATAGATGTTAAGTGCACATTCAAAATTGATGGTACTTAACTATATCCAACAATGGAGATCTGTTTTCAGTGTGCACATCGTAATTATTTAAAGCTCTGTACATTTGGCATGTACTACGTTAGCACATGCCCTTCACAGTGCAAGTGTTTCCTGTGAGTGGTGCATGAGTACTTGTTGATAAATCTTTGGTAGCACTTAAGAACCTAATGGAGGTTTGGGGTACAGAGACTATGAAGTGTTTTAATGAATCATGAGATTTTTAAAAGTAGCATTGATGCCAAGCTCTATATCTGTGCAGTGATTTGCATTCTCATTTTCAGGTAAGAGAACTTGAACCCTGGAGTGGTAAAATGAACCATGAATGACTACTTCAGAGAGTGAATAGAGAGTAAAGTATATTTCCCAGCATACCATTTACATAGACGTATTTCTAAAATAACGAATTCAATGGAGTAATTAATACCAAAATGTTCCTGTATTCAGCAAAGTTTTATCAAAAATAGATCAAATAATTCTGGATCAAAACAAATGCTGTCTTGGAGGGTGGTAGATGTCATTAAGTGGCATTTGTTCTGAGTTGACCAGATCCATTTCTTATCTGTTGAGTTAGCTAACATATTAATACTTAATTAACACACTTAATAATGTGTATTGAGGACCAACATTAGCTAACAGATCTGTTGAGTTATCGCACATTTCTCTTTTGTTAATTATGCATTATTTGTCTCATTCAGGTCTACATTGAGTTCCTTGAGGGAAGGAAGAGGCAATGGTTTATTAATCTTCATGTTCACATAAAGTGCCTCTACATAATAGGTAATTAATAATTATTTGTTGAATATATATCTTGATGTAATTTGACAATTCTGAAAGAAATTCACCTATGGTATAAAAAATCAATGGGTGTGAAGCTTGGATAATTAGAATCTCATGAGATTCTTAAGTAGTCAGAGTATTAATATGCCCTAGATAATGACCCTGAAAACACTGATAACAATACATGTCCCCTATGGGTGAGTATCTTCTTTGTACTCTTTGATAATCAAGGTCATTTATAGGGGTAAAGGAGTAAGTTGAGTCTCGTCCTCACAAAGAAAAGCATGTTCTTAGCTGATACCCAGTCTAAAAGCCACAAGTGATAACATGCATTTCTTCTTCCCATTACATGGCTACATAGATGTGCCTTGTGTATAAATGCAGTTAGACACCAGTACAGTTTTTTGTTAGCAAGCCATAGCGAACTATAGGTAGTTGCCAAATTATTTCCTCTTGATGAGAAATAAAAGAGAATACTGACAAGAACTTTAGGGAGAATAATAATTTATAGCAATTAAATTTTCATTTTTATGTACTTAATAATGTGTATTGAGGACCAACATTATTTGTTCAGATAAATCAAGGCATAACCTGATGTTACTGTGAAGTTGCTTAGATAATTCATTTAGCATTTCTTTCTTAACCTGCTCCTAAAGTGTGTGTGTGTGTGTGCACGCACACGTGCGTGCACGTGCACTGTATGCTTTAGGCTTGCCCTTAAGTGACAAGTCTACTCTGAATTTTGAAGGGCCAGAACTTTGCGATGCAGTTTTCCCAGGAAAGTCTATGTTCTAGAATTCCTGTTTCAAACAGCACACAGTACAAATAAATGAGTTCTATAAGACAATTCATTTGTAATGGTAGAAGATACTTTTTTTTTTTTATCTTTTTATTATTATTAATTTTTATTGGAGTATGGTTGATATACAATGTTGTGTTAGTTTCTGCTATACAGCAAAGTGAATCAGTTATACATATACATATATCCACTCTTTTTTAGATTCTTTTCCCATATAGGTCATTACAGAGTATTGAGTAGGGTTCCGTATACTATACAGTAGGTTCTTATTAGTTATCTATTTCATATACAGTAGTGTGTATATGTTAATCCCAATCTCCCAATTTATTCCTCTCCCCCTTCTTCCCTGGTAACCATAAGTTTGTTTTCTACATCTGTGACAATTTCTGTTTTGTAAATAAGTTCATTTGTACCATTTTTTTTTTGATTCCACATATAAATGATATCATATGATATTTGTCTTTTTTTATCTGACTTACTTCACTCAGTATGACAATCTCTAGGTCCATCCATGTCCTTGCAAATGGCTTTATTTCATTCTTTTTTAAGGCTGAGCAATATTCCATTGTATATATGTACCATACCTTCTTTATCCATTCATCCATCAATGGACATTTAGGTTGCTTCCATGTCCTGGCTATTGTAAATAGTGCTGCAATGAACATTGGGGTGCATGTATCTTTTTGAATTATGGTTTTCTCTGGATATATGCCTTGGGATTGCTGGATCATATGGTAGCTCTATTTTTAGTTTTTTAAGGAACCTCCATACTGTTCTTCTTAGTGGCTGTACCAATTTACATTCCTACCAACAGTGTAGCAGGGTTCCCTTTTCTTCACACCCTCTCCAGCATTAACTGTTTGTAGATTTTTGATGATGTCCATTCTGACTGGTGTGAGGTGATACCTCATTGTAATTTTGATTTGCATTTCTCTGATAATTAGTGATGCTAAGTATCTTTTCATGTGCTTTTTGGTCATCTGTATGTCTTCTTTGGAGAAAACTGGACAGCTACATGTAAAAGACTGAAGTTAGAACTTCTCTAACACCATACACAAAAATTAACTCAAAATGGATTAAGGACTTACATGTAAGACTGGATACTATAAAACTCTTAGAGGAAAACATAGGCAGAACATTCTCTGACATTAATCGCAGCAAGATCTTTTTTGTTCCGCCTCCTAGAGTAATGAAAATAAAAACAAAAATAAATAAAAGGGACCTAATTAAACTTAAAAGCTTTTGCACAGCAAAGGACACCATAAACAAAATGAAACGACAACACACAGAATGGGAGAAAATATTTGCAAATGAAGCGACTGATAAGGTATCAATCTCCAAAATATACAAACAGCTCATGCAGCTTAATATTAAAAAGAAGATACTTTTTAAAAAGACACTAAAGAGTCAATATTTCTACTAGTAGAAATTTAGTATTTACTAGGTGTCAGGAAGTGTGCTTGGATATGGACACCAGGACAATCCCTCCCAGTCTTCAAGAGAACCCTTCATTTCTAAAGCAATTTTTCCTTTTCAGATACATATAAAATAATAATATAAGGTTTTTTGGTCGGCTTTAAATCGGAGTTTCATAGAGTATGAGGTTATTCTGAAAATTTGAGGTATCTATACCCTGACGGACACTTTTTAATCTACTTTGGAATGAACCTTTATATAAATAGATATTCAACTGCCAGATATGTATTTTTACTTAGATAACGTGGAATGAACAAGGACAGGGATTCTCTCAATTTCTTCTAGCTGTGCCCAAATAAATATATTTTAACTGTGGTTAATTATTATCATTCTTTATTACTACTTCATTTCACAATACTTTTGAGCATACCAGTTAAAATTTATTTTTTAAAGGTTTAAATTGTAGCTACTAATGTCACTTGAAGAGTCTCTAAAATCAGCAACAAGTTATAGCCAAGGAAATTTGATTCCACTGTAGGAAAAGAAAATCCTCTGTAGCATGTGCAATTTGCCTCAATGGTTGCTTGTGTTTAGTCTTGCGATCCATTTTATATTTAAGCTTTTAAAGCTTTGTTCATTTACTTATGTACTTATAAAATTATTGGAGTGACTTGTATGAATGCTATATATGATCATCCAGCCAATTTTAGTCTTACCATCTAAAAGAAAAGCTGCTAAAATATGCTTGTTTCTGAGACATGTTGGTTTTCCTACTTTTCTTTATGTATGTGTACATACACATACCAAATTTCAATAAGAATCAAGACCCTTAATATGTTGTTATTTTCATGACCTCAGTAACTGAATATTAACTATTTATGTTAAAAATGTCATTAGGTATGAGGCAAAGATTAATGTTCATCTTACAGTTGAATAGTAAAAAAATGAATGTTTAATAATTCATAGTTAAATATATTATGGATATTAATATAATGGAATGTTACATATGGAAGATATTTGTGACAGAATGTTAATTGAGAAAATTTGAATACACATACATATATACAAATAAATGCACATATGTCCACACACACACACACACACACACACACACACACACGCACATGTATGCCTCAAGTTTACAATGTGTGTGTGTAAAAAATGGAAGAAGTATCTCAATACATAAAACAGCTATCTTCTATAGATGGAGAGATTATAGAACTGTCATTCTGGATATGGCACACGACTGCTGCTGCCAAGATCTTAAATATTTAGTGAATTCACATTCAGGAAGAAGAATTATCTTTATATTGTCTCTCTGTCCCCATCTGCTCCACTTTTTCTATAGAGAAAAGCAAGATGACAGATGTATACGTAGGAACCCACTCTAGAAATATTAAATATTTAACAAAAAATGAATGCCAAGTAATTTATATAGAAATTTGCAGTTTATGTAGCTTTAACCACTCTTTATTTCTCAGATACAATTTTTTTGATTTATATAGATAGGCCTTTAATTACACTCATATGAATGTATTTACTTATTATCAAACTTTGTCCTTAAATGACACTAAAATAATTTAAATTTCCCTGGACACCACAGGTTCCTGATCATTACATATTCCACTACAAAGCATATTTTCCAGATCATGAGATGCTATTTATTAAATAGATATTTTTAAATAGTATGGAAATATAAAATTACAATTGAATATTATTTTTAAATTTATATATCACAATTTTCTTGGTCCAGATTTCTTCATCTTTTTTTTCTTCCAACTGTATTGAGATGAAATTGACATACAGCACTGTATAAGTTTAAGGTGTACAGCATATTGATTTGATTTATATACATCATGAAATGATTACTACAACAAGTTTAGTGAACAGCCATTATCTCATATGGATACAATATTAAAGAAATAGAAAAAATATATTTTCCTTGTGTTGACAACTTTTAGAATTTACACGTTTTATATATAAAATGCAGCAGAGTTAATGATATTTATCATGCTGTACATTACCTCCATAGTCCTTATTCATCTTATAACTGGAAGTTTATACCTTTGTCCAGTACCCTGTCCCCGAACCTCCACTTCTGGTAACCACAAATCTGATCTTTTTTTCTTCAGTTTTTTTTTTTTTTTGAGTGTTTTTGAAGTATAATGGATCTACAACACTATGTTAGTTCCTGTTACACAACATAGTGACTTGATATTTCTATACATTTCAAAATGATCACCACCATAACTATAGTTACCATCTGTCACAGTAAAAAGATATTACCCACTGTACATGTTATACACTGAGTTACTTTCTCATAAATACAAAATGAACTAAATACTTACATGTAAGACCTAAAACCATAAAACTTCTAGAAGAAAACTTAGGCAGTATGCGTTTTGACATTGGTCTTAGTAAATTTATTTGGTTATGTCTCCTCAGGAAAGGGAAACAAAAACAAAAATAAACAAATAGGACTACAGCAAACTAAAAAGTTTTCACACAGTGAAGGAAACTGTCAACAAAACAAAAAGATCACTTACTGAATGGGAGAAGATATTTGCCAATGCTATATCAGATGAAGGGTTAATATTCAAAATATGAAAGAACTCATACAACTCATCAAAAAAGTGAATAACCCAATTAAAAAATGGGCAGAGAATATAAATAGACATTTTTCCAAAGAAAACATAGAGATGGCCAACAGGCACATGAAAAGATGCTAACATTACTAATCATCAGGGAAATGCAAATCTAAACCACAATGAGATATCACCTCACACCTGTCAGAATGGCTATTGTCAAAAAGATAACAAGTGTTGGCGAGGATGTGGAGAAAAGAGAACGCTAGTGTACTGTTGGTGGGAATGTAAATTGATGCAGCCATTATGAAAAACAGCATGGAGATTCCTCAAAATATTAAAAACAGAGCTACCATACAATCCAGCAATTCCACTCCTGGGTATGAAGAAAATGAAAACGCTAATTCAAAAATATATATGTACCCCTATGTTCATTGCAGCATTATTTACAATTGTCAAGATGTGGAAGCAACCTGTGTGAATGGATAAAGAAGATATGGCATGTAAGTAAATGGAATTGTACTCATCCATACAAAGAATGAAATGTTTCAATTTGCAACAACATGGATGGACCTAGAGGGTATTATGCTAAGTGAAATAAGTCAGATAGAGAAAGACAAATACTTTATGATTTTAATTATATGTGGAATAGAAACAGAAATAAGAACAAACATAACAAAACAGAAACAGAGTCATAGATACAGAGAGCAAACAAGTGGTTGCCAGGAAGGAGAGGGCGAGGGAGAGGAGAGAAATAGGTGAGGGAGATTAAGAGGTACAAACTTCCAGTGCAATACAGATTTCTTCATTTTTAAACATTCATTTATGTATGTATTTCATATATTATAACCTATTCTACACATATTTACACAGATAACTCTTTTACATGACTTAAAATACACTTGTAAGAAAAAAATTGTAAGGAATAGAAACAAAAAATCAAGGTTAACATGGAAAACAAATGTGCAAATTTTTATGGACAAAAATTTTTTCTCTGAAAAAAACCCCAAATTTGGTATTAAGATTTTTGATAACCAAATGGACTGCAATACATGATCCTGTTACATACTTACATTTTCCAAAATCAAAGTATATCTAAAAAAATATTCTCATGAAACAAGTTTTATAATGGAAATTTATATATATTGAGGATACTAAATATTATGTTGAATAACATTTTTATGTTAACAATAAACACAGAAACAGACTACATGTAACAGTCTTTACAACTATTATCAATAAAACCTTATATCACTGTTACTTAAAAACATTTACCAAATACAGGGAAAGCAGCGTCAAGATTGAAGCCTGTGGTTTCTAATTCCTCTTGCCCAATAAAAATGAGACTATGCCTGGAAGACAAATCCATAACTAATAAAGAAGCTATGGAATACTACTATTACTGACTCTTCACTCTCTGTTAACTCAGGAAATACAACATTGCAGATAAAAGCTGAGGTTGGATATTGAAAGAGCTGGATTTGGGTTTATGTTTTGCTATTTATGTTTTACCTGGATTTTTTAAGGTCCTGAAAACGTTAATTTCTGTATCTTTAGGATTTCTGTTCATTTATCTACCTCCATATATCTATGTCTATATCCATATCTATTCCTTTATCCATATATATATATCTATAATAGTTCATAGTTCATATCTTCAGGATTGAAAAGGGAATACCAATTTACCTGTCATTTTGTATGTTTGATTCCAGAGGTAAATGTTCATTAAAAAAAAAATAGTTTCTAGTACCTGCTTGTCAATCAGACATTACTCATATTGCACAAGTATGTTTTAATATCTCACAATATTTTCACAGTGTTATGTATGTGACTATAATTGAAAAAAACTTTTTAAAAATAAAAATCCACAAATTAAAAAAGCCATTTTTAACAACTTAAAATTATTGGTTCTTAATTGTTGGTCCTTTAGTTAATTTTGGCTTTTATTATCCTTATTTCTTTAAATAAATATATTATTATTTTGTTTTACAAGTGTATATATTGTACAAGTCTTGCATTACCTATATATAGAAGGCTTATCCTCAGTCACTAGTTTTATTTAAACCATTTCTTAAGATGGAACATGACGTCTCTTCACGCAGCTCCCTATGAGCAAGTGAAACAAGACTAAGTGCAAAGGAATAAAAGGACATCAGAGAGTCCAGGAGTCTGTGTGACCTGGTGGGACCCCTTGCCCAGGATATCCCTTGCCTTGCTTATGCCTGACCGTGTGGCTGACAGGGTATTGGTGTACTGGCCGGGCATAAGGCCTTAGCCTCTGAGGTGGGAGAGCAGAGTTCAGGACACTGGAACCCCAGAGACCTCCCGGTCACATGTAATATCAATTGGCAAGAACTCTCCAGAGATCTCTGTCTCAATGCTAAGACCCAGTGCCACTCAAGGACCAGGAAGCTCCAGTGCTGGACACCTCATGCCAAACAACTAGCAAGACAGGAACACAACTCCACCTATTAGCAGAGAGGCAGCCTAAAATCATAATAAGTTCACAGACACACCAAAACACAACACTGGAAGCGGTCCTGCCCACGAGAAAGACAAGATCCAGCCTCATCAACCAGAATGCAGGCACCAGTCCTCTCCACCAGGAAGCCTATACACCCACTGAACCAACCTTACCCACTGGGAACAGATAACAAAAACAATGGGAACTACGAACCTGTAGCCTGAAAAAAGGAGACCCCAAACAGAGTAAAGTAAGCAAAATGAGAAGAAAGAGAAATATGAAGCAGATGAAGGAGTAAGGAGTAAGTAAAAACACACCAGACCAAGCAAATGAAGAGGAAATAGGCAATCTACCTGAAAAAGAATTCAGAGTAATGATAGTAAAGAAGATCCAAAATCTTGGAAATAGAATGGAGAAAATACAAGGAATGTTTAACAAGGACATAGAAGAACTAAAGAGCAAACAAACAGTGATGAAGAACACAATAAATGAAATTAAAAATTCTCTACAAGGAATCAATAGCAGAATAACTGAGGCAGAAGAACACATAAGCGACCTGGAAGAAAAAATAGTCAAAATAACTACTGCAGAGCAGAATAAAGAAAAAAGAATGAAAAGAATTGAGGACAACCTCAGAGACTACTGGGACAACATTAAACACACCAACATTCGAATTATAGGGGTCACAGAAGAAGAGAGAAAAAGAAAGGGACTGAGAAAATATTTGAAGAGATTATAGTTGAAAACTTCCCTAATATGGGATAAGAAATAGTCAATCAAGTCCAGGAAGCGCAGAGTCCCATAAATGATAAATCCAAAGAGAAACATGCCAATATACATATTAAACAAACTATCAAAAATTAAATACAAAGAAAAAATATTAAAAGCAGCAAGGGAAAAGCAACAAATAACACACAATGGAATCCCCATAAGGTTAACAGCTGATCTTTAAGCAGAAACACTGCAAGCCAGAAGGGAGTGGCAGGACATATTTAAAGTGATGAAACGGAAAAACCTACAACCAAGATTACGCTACCCAGCAAGGATCTCATTCAGATTCAACAGAGAAAATAAAACCTTTACAGACAAGCAAAGGTAAGAATATTCAGCACCACAAAACCAGCTTTACAACAAATGCTAAAGGAAATTCTCTATGCAGGAAACACAAGAGATGGAAAAGACCTACAATAACAAACCTAAGACAATTAAGAAAATGGTAATAGGAACATACAGATCGATCATTACCTTAAATGTAAGTACGTTAAATGCTCCAACCAAAAGACATAGACTGGCTGAATGGATACAAAAACAAGACCCATATATATGCTGTCTACAAGAGACCCACTTCAGACCTAGGGAAACATACAGACTGAAACTGAGGAGATAGAAAAAGATATTCCATGCAAATGGAAATCAAAAGAAAGCTGAAAAAAACAAAAAAACAAAGCTGGACAGGTAATTCTCATATCACAGACAAAATAGACTTTAAAATTAAGACTATTACAAGAGACAAAGAAGGACACTACCTAATGATCAAGGGACCAATCCAAGAAGAAGATACAACAATTGTAAATATTTATGCACCCAACACAGGAACACCTCAATACATAAGGCAAATGCTAACAGCTGTAAAAGGGGAAATCGACAGTAACACAATCAAAGTAAGGGACTTTAACACCCCACTTTCACCAATGGACAGATCATCCAAAATGAAAATAAATAAGGAAACACAAGCTTTAAATGATACATTAAACACGATGGACTTAATTGATATTTATAGGACATTGCATCCAAAAACAACAAAATACACTTTCTTCTCAAGTTCTCATTCAACATTCTCTAGGATAGATCATATCTTGGGTCACAAAACAAGCCTTGATAAATTTAAGAAAATTGAAATCATATTAAGTATTTTTTCTGACCACAATGCTATGAGACTAGATATCGATGACAGGAAAAAAATCTGTAAAAAGTAAAAACATATGGAGGCTAAACAATACACTACTTAATAACCAGAGATCACAGAAGAAATCAAAGAGGAAATCAAAAAACACTTAGAAAAAAATGACAACGAAAACACGATGACCCAAAACCTATGGGATGCAGAAAAAACAGTTCTAAGAAGGAAGTTTAGAGCAATACAATCCTACCTCGAGAAACAAGAGAACTCTCAAATAAACAACCTAACCTTACACCTAAAGCAATTAGAGAAAGAAGAAAAAAAAAAAAAATCCCCAAAGTTGGCAGAAGGAAATAATAAATGTCAGATCAGAAATAAGTGAAAAAGAAGTGAAGAACACAATAGCAAAGATCAATAAAACTAAAAGCTGGCTCTTTGAGAAGATAAATAAAATTGATAAAGCACTAGCCAGACTCATCAAGAAAAAAAAGGGAGAAGACTCAAATCAACAGAATTAGAAATGAAAAAGGAGAAATAACAACTGAAGTGTAGAAATACAAAGGATCATGAGAGATTACTACAAGTAACTATATGCCAATAAAATTGACAACCTGGAAGAAATGGACAAATTCTTTCTTACAAAAACACAACCTTCCAAGACTGAACCAGAAGAAATAGAAAATATAAAGAGACCAATCACAAGCACTGAAATTGAAACTGTGATTAAAAATCTTCGAAGAAACAAAAATCCAGGACCAGACGGCTTCACAGGCGAATTCTATCAAACATTTAGAGAATAGCTAACACCTATCCTTCTCAAACTCTTCCAAATTATAGCAAAGGGAGAAACACTCCCAAACTCATTCTATGAGGCCACTATCACCCTGATATCAAAACCAAAGATGTTACAAAAAAAGGAAAATTACAGGCCATATCATTGATGAATATAGATGCAAAAATCCTCAACAAAATACTAGCAAACAGAATGCAACAGCACCTTAATGGGATCATACACCATGATCAAGTGGGGTTTATCACAGGAATGCAAGGATTCTTCAATATCCACAAATCAATCAATCTGATAAACCATATTAACAAATTGAAGGGGAAAAACCATATGATCATCTCAATAGATGCAGAAAAACTTTCAACAAAATTCAACACCCATTTATGACAAATACCATCCAGAAAGTAAGCATAGAGGGAACTTACCTCAATATAATAAAGGCCATATATGACAAACCCACAGCCAACATCGTCTCCTTGGTGAAAAACTGAAACCATTTCCACTAAGATCAGGAAGAAGACTAGGTTGCCCACTCTCACCACTGCTATTCAACATAGTTTTGGAAATTTTGGACACAGCAATCAGACGAGAAAAAGAAATAAAAGGAATCCAAGTCGGAAAAGAAGAAGAAAAACTGTCACTGTTTGCAGATGACATGATACTATACATAGAGAATCCTAAACATGCTACCAGAAAACTACCAGAGCTAATCAATGAATTTGATAAAGTAGCAGGTAAAAAAAAATAATGCATAGAAATCTCTTGCATTCCTATACACTAATGAAAAATCTGAAAGAGAAATTAAGGAAATACTCCCATTTACCATTGCCACAATAAGAATAAAATACCCAGGAATAAACCTACCTGAGGGGACAAAAGACCTGTATGCAGAAAACTGTAAGACACTGATGAAAGAAATTAAAGATGATACAAATAGATGGAGAGATATACCATGTTCTTGTACTGGAAGAATCAATATTGTGAAAATGATGCTACTACCCAAAGCAATCTACAGATTCAATGCAATCCCTATCAAACTACCACTGGCATTTTTCACAGAACTAGAACAAAATATTTCACAATTTCTATGGAAACACAAAAGACCCTGAATAGAAAAAGCAATCTTGAGAAAGAAAAATGGAGTTGGCAGAATCAGGCTCCCTGACTTCAGACGATACTACAAACCTACAGTAATCAAGACAGTATGGTACTGGCACAAAAACAGAAACATAGATCAATGGAACAGGATAGAAAGCCCAGAGATAAACCCATGCACATATGGTCACCTTATCTTTGATAAAGGAGGCAAGAATATACAGTGGAGAAAAGACAGTCTCTTCAATAAGTGGTGCCAGGATAACAGGACAGCTACAGGTAAAAGAATGAAATTAGAACACTACCTAACACTATACACAAAAATAAACAAAATGGATTCAAGAGCTAAATGTAAGGCCAAACCCTATAAAATTCTTAGAGGAACAGAGGCAGAAGACACTATGACATAAATCACAGCAAGATCCTTTTTGACCCACCTCCTAGGGAAATGGACATAAACCCAAAAATAAACAAATGCGACCTAATAAAACTTAAAAGCTTTTGCACAGCAAAGGAAACAATGAACAAGACAAAAAGACAACCTCAGAATGGGTTGAAAATATTTGCCAACGAAGCAACGGACAAAGGATTAATCTCCAAAATATACAAGCAGCTCATGCACCTCAATATGAAAAAAAACAAACAACCCAATCTTAAAGTGGGCAGAAGACCTAAACAGACATTTCTCCAAAGATATGCAGATTGCCAACAAACACATGAAAGGCTGCTCAACATCACTAATCATTACAGAAATGCAAATCAAAACTACAATGAGGTATCACCTCACACCAGTCAGAATGGCCATCATCAAAAAATCTACAGACAATAAATGCAGGAGAGGGTATGGAGAAAAGGGAACCCTCTGGCACTGTTGGTGGGAATGTAAATTGATACAGCCACTATGGAAACAGTAGGAAGGTTTCTTAAAAAACTAAAAATAGAACTACCATACGACCCATCAATCCCAGTACTGGGCATATACCCTGAGAAAACCATAAGTCAAAAAGAGTCATGTACCACAATGTTCATTGCAGCTCTATTTACAATAGCCAGGACATGGAAGCAACCAAAGTGTCCATCAACAGATGAATAGATAAAGATGTGGCACATATATACAATGGAATATTACTCAGCCACAAAAAGAAATGAAATTGAGTTTTTTTGTAGTGAGGTGTATGGACCTAGACTCTGTCATATAGAGTGAAGTAAGTCAGAAAGGGAAAAACAAATACCATATGCTAACACATATATGGAATTAAAAAAAAAAAAAGTTCTGAAGAATCTAGGAGCAGGACAGGAATAAAGACGTAGACAGAGAATGGACTTGAGGACATGGGAAGGGATAAATGTAAGCTGAGATGAAGTGAGACAGTGACATGGACATATATACAGTATCAAATGTAAAGTAGATAGCAAGTGGGAAGCCAACAAACAAAGCCCTCAAACAAAACACCAGCAAACAGCAAAACACCTCTAACAAAACACCAGCCAAAGTCAGAATATTCAAGCTGTCACTTCTTTTTCTTAAATTTGATAATTAGCAGCCTATTTCTCCCTTTCCACCCTTAACCCCCCAAAACCACTCAAACAGTGTGTTTATACTCCTTGCTATCTATTTCTTCTTGTATAGCATATATAAATAATTAAGCTACACAGAGAGGACATGTTGATGAGGTCTGACTTGTGATGTTATACTGAAAAATACTCATGTATTAGATTAAATAGTGTATTGTACCATCTTATTTTTTAACACCTTTATTGGAGTATAATTGCTTTACAATGGTGTGTTAGTTTCTGCTGTACAACAAAGTGAATCAGCTATACATATACATACATCCCCATATCTCCTCCCTCTTGTATCTCCCTCCCACCCTCCCTATCCCACCCCTCTAGGTGGACACAAAGCACTGAGCTGATCTCCCTGTGCTATGTGGCTGCTTCCCACTAGCTATCTATTTTATATTTAGTAGTATTTATGAATCCAAGCCACTCTCTCGCTTCATCTCAACTTACCTTTCCCCCTCCCCATGTGCTCAAGTCCATTCTCTATATCTGCATCTCTGTTCCTATCCTGCCCCTGGGTTCTTTAGAAACTTTTTTTTTTTAAGCTTTCATATATATGTGTTAGCATACGGTATTTGTTTTTCTCTTTCTGACTTACTTCACTCTGTATGACACACTCTAGGTCCATCAATCTCACTACAAATAACTCAATTTCGTTTCTTTTTATGGCTGAATAATATCCCATTGTATATATGTGCCACATCTTCTTTATCCATTCATTTGTCGATGGACACTTAGGTTGCTTCCATGTCCTGGCTGTTGTAAATAGAGCTGCAATGAACATTGTGGTACATGACTCTTTTTGACTTATGGTTTTCTCAGTATATATGCCCAGTAGTGGAATTGCTGGGTCATATGGTAATTCTATTTTTAGTTTTTTAAGGAACCTCCATAATGTTCTCCATAGTGGCTGTTTCAATTTACATTCCCACCAACAGTGCAAGAGGGTTCCCTTATCTCTACACCCTCTCCAGCATTTATTGTTTGTAGATTTTTTGATGATGGCCATTCTGACTGGTGTGAGGTGATACCTCATTGTAGTTTTGACTTGCATTTCTCTAATGTTTAGTGATGTTGAGCATTCTTTCATGTGTTAGTTGGTAATCTGTATTTCTTTTAAGTTGTCAAATTTGTTGGCATATAGTTGTGCAAAGTAGTCTCTTATGATCCTTTGTATTTCAGTGGTATCAATTGGAGTGTCTCCTCTTTCATTTATAATTTTATTTATTTGAGTCTTCTCTCTTTCTTTCTTGGCTAGTCTAGCTAGTGGTTTGTCTACTTTGTTTATCTTTTCAAAGACAAAGTGTTTAATTTTATTTATCTTTTCTATTGTCTTTTAGTCTCTTTTTCATTTATTTTCACTTTGATCTTTGTTATTTCTTTCTAACTTTGGACTTAGTTTGTTCTTCTTTTTCTAGTTCCTTGAGGTATAAATTAGGTTGTTTACCTGAAATATATCTTCATCTTTAATGTACATATTTATTGCTATGAACTTTAGTCCTTGTACTGCTTTTGCTGCATCACTTAGTTTTACTACATTGTATTTTCATTTGACTCAAAATATTTTCTAATTTCTCTTTCAATTTCTTCCTTGAATGATTAGTTCATTAAATATATCTTATTTAATTTCCACATGTTTGTGAATTTTCCACTTTTCGTTCTGTTATTTATTTATAGTTTCATTCCATTGTAGTCAGAAAAAATACCTGATATTATTTCAATATTCTTAAGTTTCTTAAGACTTATTTTGTGTCCTAATATGTGATCTACCCTGGAGAATTTTCCTTCTGTGTTTGAGAAGAATGTATCATCTCCTGCTGTTGGAGGTAAAGCTCTGTATGTGTCTGTTAGGTTTATGTGATCCATAATGTTCAAGTCTGCTGCTTGTTGATTTTCCCCCCTCTGTTTATTTTATTCATTTTTGAGAATGAGGTACTGAAGTGTTCTACCATTCTTATACTGCCATCTATTTTCCCCTTCAGTTCTATCAATTCTTGTTTTGCATATTTAGCTGCTCTGATGTGAGTGCTTATACATTTATACATGTTATATCTTCCTGGCTAACTGACACTTTTATCATTATCTAATGTTCCTTTCTGCTACTTTGTGACAGTGTTTGAAATAAAGCCTGTTTTCTCTAACTACAACTACCTTTACTCTCCTTTGGTTTTTATTTCCAGGGAATATATTTTGCATCCCTTCATTTTCAGTGTAGCTGTGTCTATAAATCTATAGTGAGTTTCTTGTAGACAGTTCATAATTGGATCTTGGTTTTTATGTTTGTTTGTTTGTTTGTTTGTTTCCATTCACTCTATGCCATTTGATTGGAAAGTTTAGTTCATTTACCTTTAAAGTAATTAATAGAGAAGGTTTTCCTTTGTCCATTTTGTTAACCGTTTCTGTTTGTCTTGTTATTCATTATCCCTCTTTTCCTCTGTTGTTATCTACCATTGTTTTTTCTTGTTGTATTAGAATTGATGTGCTTTGATTTCTTTCTCCTTTTATTTTGTGTATCTACTCTAGGTATTTTCTTTGTGGTTATCATGAGGCTTAGATAAAACATCTTACAGTTTTAACAGTCTATTTTCAGTGGCTAACGACAGTAATCACATACATAAACTACATTTTACATCCCCCTCCTCCACATTTCATGCTATGATGTCACAGTTTGCATGTATTTGTATTGTTTTCATTAACATTTTTAGCTATGGGTATTTTTAATTAACTTTTATATCACAACTAAGAGTACTTTACACAGTACCATTACAATAATACAATATTCTGTATTTTTCTGTATATTTACCTTTACCATTGAGTTTTATACATTCTCATGCTATCATGTTGCTGTTAAGTACACTTTCATTTCAACTTGAAGAGCTCCCTTTAGGATTTCTCATAAACTCCCTAAACTTTTAATTGTCTGGGAAAGTCTTTATCTCTCCTTCATTTTTAATTTATTTTTTTGTAACTTTTTATTTTATATTGGAGTATAGTTGATTAACAATGTTGTGTTAGTTTCAGGTGTATAGCAAAGTGATTCAGTTATACATATACATGTATCTATTCTTTTCCAAATTATTTTGCTATTTAGATTGTTACATAATATTGAGCAGAGTTCAGTGTGCTCTTCAGTAGGCCCTTTTAAAAGTAAAAGTTATCCATTTTAAATATAGCAGTGTGTAAGGGTGGGGGGAAGGGATAGTTAGGGAGTTTGGGATTGACATGTACACTCTCCTTCATTTTTAAAGGACAGTTTACCTGTTATTTTTTCTTAGTTGGCAGGTTTTTCTTTCAGCATTTTGATTATGTCATTCTATTACATTCTACCCTGCAAAGTTACTGTTGAAAAATCTGCTGAGATTTTATGAGGTTCTCTTTTACATAAAAAGTCAATTTTATACTGTTGCTCTCAAACGTCTCTCTTTGTCTTTGACTTTTAACAATTTGATTGTAATGTCTCAGTGTGTATCTCTTTGGGTTCTTTTTTTTTTAGATTGTTTGAGCTTCCTGGATCTAGATGTCCAATTCCTTCCCCCAAATTGGGAAGTTTTTAACCATTATTTCTTTTAAAGCTTCCCAGTCCTTTCTCTCTCTCTTCTCCTTCTGAAACTCCCATAATTGTGTATATTGGTCCCTGATGGTATCTCATAAGTCCCTTAGGTTTCCTCCAGTCTTTTTCATTTCTTTTTCTTCTGTCTGAATAACTTCCAATGACATGTCTTTGAGTTTGCTCATCTTTTCTTCTGCTTGATCTAGCCTGTTGTTGAACTCCTGTAGTGAGTTCATTTATTATACTTTTCTTCTTCTCTATGATCTCCATTTGGTACTATTTAAATTATCTATCTCTTTGTTGAAATTCTCACTTTGTCATGCATTATTCTCCTGACCTCAGTGAGCATTTTTGTGGTGATTATTTTGTATAGCCTGTCAAGTAAATTATATATCTTCATTTCATTAGCATTGGTTTCTGGAGATTATTTTGGTTTGTTGGAGCATATTAATCTGTTTGTTCATTTTCCTTTACTCTGTATTGGTGCCTCTGCATTAGACAAAAGAAACATCTCTCTCAGACTTTACAAACTGACCTTATAGAGGAGAAAGTGATACTGCAGTCAGTTCCTCAGGTGTCCCCAGATAAGTTGAATAATTGGACACACTGTCCGATTCTTTCCTACTCCAGAGAAAAGCTGTTATCTTGGATTTTCACCCATTAATTCTGTGCTGAGTGAAAAAGAGGCTGTGGAGACAAGTTTCACACCAAATCAAACTGCAGTCTTTGTTCTCACTGACTCCCAGGAAGCTGGATTATGCTGGGTCCCATCATGATCGGAGACAGACTAAACAGAAGCCAATCCTCAGGGCAGTCCCTAGTAAAGGTGGGGTGTTGAATGCTTGGTCCACCTCTTTCCCTCCTCCTAATCATATGATGCTGTAGTTTCTCTATTAGCTTCGATGTGATTGGTTTTGTTCTCACCCTGGACGTAAGAGCCTCTCAACTAGTTTCTGGATTTCTCCCAAGGGGAATTTCTTTGTGAATTGTTGTTGAATCAATATATTTGTGGTGGGGGCAGAAAGGGTACATAGCTTCCTATTCTGCCATCTTGCTCACATCATTCTCCAATTCCTAATTTTTTATATACTCATTTATTTCTTCTGCTATCCTTCAGTTTTCTACCTGCCACTCTCCTACATACATACATACATATATATATATGAACATACACAATTTTGTGGGTGTGTGAGTGAAATATATTTGGACGCTTTAAGGGACAATAACAAAATGTGCATCCAGGTACCACCACTAAGACCTTTATTTGTTTCTTACAAATAACAACTATTCTGATTTTGTTAATCATTCTCTAATTTTATTTATAGATTTTTCTATGCATCTCTAAATAATACATTATTTAATTTTCCTTCACACTTCATCATCCAGGTCTGAGAATTTCTCCTCTGAGATAGTATTCCTTTTCTGAAAAGGTAGCACTTCTTTGGAACAGAGCAGTTTTATCAGGCTGTTTGCTGCCTATAGAATTTTCAGCATCTAATAGCCTTCTTTTATTCTCTCCTTTATCTCTCTTTTCAGTTCAAGATAATAGTATTTCTACTGGTGTAACATGACTCCAACAAACTCAACAACTCAAGTATAGAGGAAACATACATCAACATAATTAAGGGCCATATATGACAAGCCACAGCTAATATCATACTCAATGGTGAAAAGTTGAAAACTTTTCCTCTAAGATCAGGAATAAGACAAAAATGTCAGCTCTCACCACTTCTTTTCAAAATAGTATTGAAAGTCCTAACCACAGCAATTAGACAAGAAAAAGAAATTAAATGTATCCAAGTTGGGAAGGAAGAAGTAAAAACTGTCACTATTTGCAGATGACATGATATTATATATAGAAAATCCTAAAGGCTTCATCAAAAACCTGTTATAACTAATAAGTTTAGGAAAGTTGCAGGATAAAAATTATTACACAAAATTCTGTTTCATTTCTATGCACTAACAATGAACTATCAGAAAGAGAAATTAAGGAGACAATTCCATTTACATTTGCATCCCAAAAAAATCTAAGAATAAATTTAACCAGTTTGTGAAGATGACACAAATAAATGGAAAGATATTTCATGCTCATGGATTAGAAGAATTAATATTGATAAAATGTCCATACTACTAAAAGCAATCTGCAGATTCAATGCAATCCTTAAAAAAATTCAATGGAATTTTTCACATAAATACCAGAAACAATCCTGAAATGTGTATAGAACCACAAAAGACCCCAAATAGTCAAAGTAATCTTGAGAAAGAAGAACAAAGATGGAGGCATGATGCTCCCCAATTTCAAACTGTAATACAAAGTTATAATAATCAAAACAGACACATAGATCAATGGAACAGAATTGAGAGCCCAGAAGTAAACCCATACATGTATGGTCAATTAATTTACAACAAACGAACCAATAACATACTATGGGGAAAGGACAGTCTTTAATAAATGATGTTGAGAAAACTAAACAGCCACATGCAAAAGAATGGAACTGGACCATTATCTTGCATCATACACAAATGTTAACTCAAAATAGATTAAAGATTTGCATGTGAGACCTAAACCCACAAAACTCCTAGAAGAAATCATAGGCAGCAACCTCCTTGATGTAGGTCTTGGCAATGATTTTTTAGTATCTGACACCAAAAGCAAAAGCAACAAAAGCAAAAAACAAACAAACAAAAAACAATAAAACAAACAAAAAACCCCCACCAAAAACCAAACAAACAAACAACAACAACAAAACTAATGTGACTACATCAAACTAAAAACCTTCTGCACAGCAATGGAAACCATCAATAAAATGAAAAGGCAACCTACTGAATGGGAGAAAATATTTGCAAACCATGTATATAATAATTATCTAATATCCAAATTATATAAAAATTCATATAACTTTATAGCAAAAAAAAAAAATCTGATTTTAAAATGGGCAGAATATTTAAAGAGACATTTTTCCAAAGACATACAAATGCTTAACAGGTAAATGAAAAGATGATATACATTATTAATCATCAGGGAACTGCAAATCAAAACTACAATGAGATATCTCTTCATACCTGTTAGAACGGCTATTATCAAAAAGACTAGAAATAACAAATGTTGGTGAGGATATGGAAAAAAGGTAACTCTTATGTACTGTCATTTGGAACGAAAATTGGTACAGCCACTATGGAAAACAGTATGGAGGTTTCTCAAAAAATTAAAAATAGAACTACCATATGATCCAGCAATTCCACTTCTGGGCATTTACCTGAAGATTATAAAATACTAATTTGAAAAGATGTATACACCCCCATGTTCATTGCAGCATTATTAACAATAACCAAGATATGGAAACAACCTAAAAATGTCCATGGATAGATGAATGGATAAAGAAATTGTGGTATATATATAGAAAATGAAAATTTATTGAGCCATAAAAAAGAATGAAATATTGCCTTTTGTGGCCACATGGATGGACCTCAAGGGCATCATGCTAAGTGAAATAAGTCAGACAGAGAAAGACAAATACCTTAAGATCTGTCTTATATGTGGAATATATATATATATATTCTAAGTTCATAGATGCAGAGAGCAGATGGTTACCAGATGCAAGGGTTGGGGTGTGGAATAAATGGTTGCATGGTGTTTGTTTTTAGTTTAAATAAATTGAATAATTTAAAAACTCCCTTCAAACCTCATATGTCTCCCTTGTAAGTAACATTATTCCAATAGGTAGGAGGTTCCTCTGCATTGTTTGCAACATAATTCCTTCTCTATTTTTAATTTCAGCTGAGATGACTGAGGGGAACTGAGTCACATGTCTAATTTCTTCAAAGATCCCTCTCTGTGACTGGATGCTGTGAGCTTTATTTCTTTCTGAGACAAAAAGTTTATCCAGCCACATCCCTGGCTTTCTCTCTGAAGCATGTGGTTTTGACAGCGAATCTCCTCATTTTAGTGTCTTTTGCAATCTGAATAGGCTGAAAATACCCTAAATCATCAAGTCCTGTTTTTTTTTTTTACTTCACTTCTTCCTGCAATTTATCTCTGCTCCCCCTCATTTTACTATAAACAGCAAGAAGAAATCAGGACACAGCTTCCACACTTTGCTTGGAAAGCTCCTAAACTATGTATCCAAGTTCATGAATTACAGCTTCTGTTTTCCAAATAACTGGGGACACAATTCAGCTAAGTTTTTTGGCCACAATATAATAAGGATTCCCTTTCCTCCAGTTTTCAGTAATTTGTTCCTTATTACCTTCTGAATCATCACCATTAGCACTTTTAATGTATATATTTCCGATATTATTTAGGAATTCTCTAAGATAATAAAGTTTTCTCCATCATGCACCTCACTTTGTTTTCATTCTCATCAGAAGGACTTTAATGCCTATATTTCTAGCAACATTCTGTTTTTGATGACTTAGCTTTTCTCAAGGACAATGTAGAATTTCTCTACCACATTTCTTATTCCTTCTGAGCCCTCACCTGCAGAGAATTTAATATCCTTATTTCTACTAACAGTCTGTTCATGATACTTACTTCTTTTAACCTTTACTCAATACCCAACTCAAAGCCAGTTTCACATTTTTATGTTATTATCACTGTAACACCCCAATTCTAGGTACCTAAACCTGTATTCATTCCCTCTTGCTACTATAACAGATTACCACAAAATTAGTGGCTCAAAACACAAATTTATTATCTTCTGGTGGCCAGAAGTCTAAAATGGTTTCACAGTGTTGCATTCCTTCTGGAGGCCCTAGGGGACAATATATTTCCTTGCCTTTTCAAGTTCTATAGTCTGCCTACATTCCTTGACTTGTGGTCCCTTCTTCCGTCCTCAAAGCCAGCAGTTTAATATCTTTCTTTTCCCCTTGGCTTCCCTTATCACATCACCTTCCTTCTTTTTCTGACTCCTACATCCTTCTTATAAGTACTCTTGTGGTTGGTTACATTGAACCCATTCATTTCAAGATCCTTAACTTAAGTACATCAGCAAAAAGTGTCTTATACCATGTATGACAACATAGTCTTAGGTTTCAGAAATTTGGACATGAGCAAATTTGGGAGTCCTTTATTCATCTTTCCACAAAAGAGGACTTATTGTGATTACTTTATCTCTATTTTATCACTATATTGAGGTGGTGCTGGGCAACAATAAGGATGGATACTAACTTCTTTTATTTGATACATTTCTGGGTCACAACCTGTACTTAAAAGAGAAGCAGCTACATTGCCTAGAGATCTTAAACACTTAAATAAATGCACTGACTTGAAGTTTTTTTCCCTAAAGAAGGAAGTTGGTGAGTTCAATATATGAAATAAAGGGAAAAAATAGGCACCACAATTATTATAGGACAATCTACTAGATAGCCAGGAATTCCTTTAATCTTTCTGGGCATTTAGGATAATTGCAACTGCAAGACTCTCTTGACATGATATATGTTACTTCCAGGTTTGTCCTGAAACAATCACAGCAATTGTTGCTCTTCCTATTTGCTCATTGCCTGAAAGAATGTAGATTTAGCAGAGAATCCTGAGGAAGTCTTAGAAGGTGATGATGCATGTTTGAAAACGAGGCATGTTTGCAAGGCTACTCATGGAACACCTGACTGAATTATTGCTATTCAATAAATTATTGTTTTAAGCCAGTGTGATTTGGGGGGTTGATTGTTACAGAAGCTAACATTACTTACCCTAAATAATATGCTCTACAGTGTTTTATGTTAGTATCCAATTTTTGATGTTTATACATAAAATATTACTAAGTTTTTACTCTAATTCTAATAATTATATGTAAAAATACTTTGGAATTTCTATGTAAACTATCATATTGAGGATAATGGCAGTTTTGCTTATTTCTTTCCAAGGCTTCTCCCTTTCACTTTTATTTCTTACCTTGTTTTGCTTTCTAGGCACACCAGAACAATGTCGAATAGAAGTTCTGTGTAGTGACAGTAGTCCACTTTGGCTTATTTCTGAGGTTAAATAGAATTAACATCAGTATATAATATCTGACTTAATGTTTTTTGTCCATAGCTTTAATAAGATTTTTTTTTCAGGATAGAGACTCCCTTTCTAATTCTAGTTTTATAAAAATACTTTTTAAAATAATGAATACATATGTATATACATATATATTCTATTGTTTTCTTTAGTATATATTGATATAATTATATGTTTCTTCTTTTATTACCTGTACTGAATTACATTCAGTGATCTTCTAATATTTATCCAACCTGCATTCCAGGAACAAACTTAACTAGGTTATGATGTATTATTTTTTGCAAACATGGCTGGATTTTATTTGCTCATATTTTATTTAGAATTTTTACCTCCAGTAGTGTTTTAAGTTAATAGCATAATTTTTTCATACTATTTTCTTATTAACTTTTAGCACTCTGAGGAGGCTGGCTATATTCCTTTTGTTCATTGTGTCTTCTTAATAACTTTCTAAAGTCTGAAAAATCTGAGTTATATCTCCTGTTTTACTTCTAGTATTGTTTATGTGTGCCTAATCTTTTTTTTTTTTTTTTTTCTTTTTCCTGATCTGTCTCACCAGAAACTTGTCAGTTTTATTAGAATTTTCAAGGAAACAACTTTGGCCTTTTTGATAGCAACCATATGTTTGATTTCTGTTTTATTACTTTCTACTCTTATCTTGACTGTTTTCCTCTCATTTCTTTAGGTTTGCTATACAGGTATTTTATCAATTTCTTAGGAAGTATACTCTGCTAAGCTGATTATTTTTCTTTTCTATATAAGCATTTAAGCCAAGGGTCAATAAACATTTTCCTGTAAATGAGCAGATAGTGAATATCTGAAGTTATGTCGGCCACATACAGACTCTGTTGAAAATAAAAATATCTTTGTGTTTTTTCACAACCCTTTAAAAGTGTACCAAAAAAAATTCTTATCTCAATAGTTGTATAAAAATAGCAGCAGGCTAAATTTGTTGACACCTGATTTGTCACAAGTTTCCCTCTAAATAATATTATAGATTCAGCTAACAAGTTTTTAAATATATTTTATTAATTTCAATTTGTAAATATTTTCAATTTCCAGTAGCATTGTGATTTTGGTTCACGAGTATTTGAAAAATGTTTCTTAACATTTTTTCTGGTAATCATTTTGTTTTTACTTTCTAACTTATTCACTTTCTGTGTAATGTTGACTGTAATGATCTGAAAGGAAAACCTTTGGAAAACCTTTGACATTTGTTGTGGCATGCTTTACAGCAAGTGAATATTTAATGTATGTTTAAAAGGAGAGTGTTTTTTCTAGTTGTTGGATTCAGTGTACTATAGAATATTATATAACTATCATTATATTATATATCTATAGATCAACATTTGAAATTTTTTCAATCAAATCTTCTATATATTTATCTAAATCTTTGACTATTTGTTCTATCAATTCCTTAAAGAGGTGTTTTAAAATATCCCACTATATTCATATATTTATTTCTTTCCTCTTGTAATTTCTATAAATTTTGAAGCTGTGCTACCTTTGTATGTAAATTAAATTTTTCTTCATGATGAATTGACATTTTTATCATTATGAACTAATCATACTTATCTCTGGTAATTCTATTTTGCTTTAAAAAAATGATTTTTTAGTTTTTTTCTTTGTTTTTTGCTGCCTGGTGTTGATATTACCACAACAGCTTTTGTTGTTGTTTTTAACATTATTTTGCATAGCTTTACTCTTTATATTTTAACCTTCTGGTGTTTTTGATTTTTTCTCTTGAAAATAGCATATATCTAGGCTCTATTCCTTTATCCAATCTCAAATTATTTCAGGATTTAGTTAATTTATATTTATTTTAATTACTGAGGTACATTATTTAAGGCATCTTATTCTGTACTTTTCATTTGTTGGGCTTTTTCTTTAAGTTGTTTCTGGGTGTAGATTTATTCTACTTTATCCCTCTTGGAATTAGCTATACTTGAATATGTAGCTTGGTGTCTTTTAACAGTTCTGGAAAATTTTCAGTCATTATCTCTTCAAAGAAATTTTTGGAGGATAATGAGTAAGAGTATAAATAAAACTAAATTGAATATGAGTTAATTGCTAAACTGAATAATAGATAAATTAGTTTAATACATATATATATGTATATAATAACTCCTTATTTATGTGTAATCTAAACACAGACAGATACAGAAGTTTTAAATATAGAACTCAATGAATTTTACAAACAACACACCCATGTAACCTGGATTAGAGTAAGCACACCAGAAATCCCCCCTGCTCCTGCCCCTTATATATATTAGATCAGTCCTTTCCAAGGGTAACCATTGTCTTGAACTTTAACACTATAGAACTGTTTTGTCTAATTTTAAATTTATTTAAAATGAGTCATGCAGAATATACTCTTTTGTTTCTAGCTTCCTCATTTCAACATGTCTTGATTTGAGTTATTATTTTTAATAATTATATTTTTAATTTCTAGATTTCTGCCTTCTAAAAAAATTTGTTTGCTCTGTACAAATATTTTAAATCTTTTTTTTACTGAAAGATTTTTTTGTGCTAGTCATAATCTCCTACACATTGTTGCAATATTGGGAATTTTTGTGGTTCTGCTTTTGTCGTCTCTTTATTCAGTTGATTTCAATTCATGTTACTTTATTTGTGTGTGTGTGTGTGTGTTTAGTAATATTTATTTATTTATTTACAGTGTATAGTTTATTTCCTAGAAAATTTTAACTATGGAATATACAGGATGTGGGATGAAATTGGGTCACTACAGGAAGGATTTTCACTTTTATTTCTGTAAGACACACAAGGGAAGTACTATTCTGTGACTTTGGATGACATTCTGGGGTTTAGATTTCTCTGGCCACTCAGTCACAGTGAATTTGAGAAATATCCTTTCTAAAGTCTATTTCTTTATTACAAATTCTAACATTGCATTTCATTTGTAGGAACTAGTTGGAGGTAGTGACACTGTTTTTATTTTTAGTTTACCTTTAAACTGAGGGCATGGATATTTGAGATGCTATCTCTTGGTCTCTGTTGGGCTGTATCTCTTCCATAAGTCTTAGGTAGCTAAAAAACATATGCTTATGTTCACTAAGTTTGGAAAATTCCCTCAAGGAAAAATTGACTTTTACACTCCACTTACTTCTCTGAGTTCCTGTCTTCATGTACATTTTGTCTGAGGATCCTTTATATTTTTTTGCTGGCATATGGCTACATAGAGATGTTTTTACATGATATTGAGGGTTTTTTTAATATCAAGAGCCTCTGTCCAGCCATCTAGTACACCATGTTTATGAAAATGGAAGTCAACACAAATATTTCTTAGGGTTCTTTTTTTTTTGATCCTTACAGTAAGTTTTTCTTTGTTTGAAATATCTATTTTTTTTATTAATGTCTACTTTTACTTAGAGAATATATGACATTTATTCAAAGAAGAGTCTATATTTATACTTTTTATAAATTATTGATTTTTTTGTGATCTAAAGTGTAATCATCATTTTACAAATCATCCATGGCTGTAATCTCCTCAGAAATTTAATACATTTAATACACATATGGTAGATTCATCTCCCTAATTATGATATTCCAGACTTCGATAGGCTTACACATTTTGTTTTATTTTATTGAAAGCAACACATTATTTATTTCATGGAACCCAAAGAAAACCTGACTGCCTTCAGTTCACAAGAGATTGAATTATTTTACTTTTGAGACACATAAAAATGTATCTTGTTAGAAAAAACAATTAATTCCTCTTGCTACAATTTCAACATCTTCAAGTTCTACTTTCTTCTCTTATCCATTTGCCCTGTGCAGCTCCAAGTTTTTGGCTAACTTCTTGAGAAAGAAAACTATGTGGGGCTATCTGTATATAGAATACTTGAGGTGGGTGAAGGGGGTTAAGTGGGCATATGTGCGTGTATTTTTTATTTTAATTAAGACATTATTTTCTTAGGGCACACATCTTATTTTCACAGCAAAATTGAAGGGGAAGTACAGAGATTTATCATATACCCCTTGTCCCACACATGCATAAGCTTCCTCCATTTTCAACATCCCCTACCAGAGAGGTACATTTGTTATAACTGATGAATTGGCTCACTCATTTTATCTATTTTATCTACATTTCCTGAGAGGAAATATTACAGTCACATACTATATTTGTATTTTCTGTATTTTTGCTAGTTTTTTCTTTATGAATTATGTTATTTAACACTTGATGCATAAAGATTCATGACTGTTCATTAGAGATAGAAAACAGTATCATTATGAGGAACATCAATGTCTTTAACTTTTTATATTGGGACCAACCTTGTCTGGTAATAATAACTTGACCCTCTGATTTTCCTTTCTTGCACCACACATCCAACATTGATCAAATCACTGTGACTAAGTATGATGTACTACTCTGACAAGTCAACTTGAGACTAGTAAAAATAGCTATGATGGTGAAGTAGGAATCTGCAGTGTCTGTAAAAAATAAAATTAAGTTTGATACTAAAAAGATGATGTTTTTCCCAGAAGAATGGTTATGGGATACTTGATAGGTAAAAACGATGCAATGTTTATTAAAGCAAGAGATAGATCAAGGCAGCTAAGTCCAGATCCTGCAACTGAAACTGGGGAATATTTGCAAGTTTTATTGGAAGGAGTACTAAGGAATGCTTAGGAAAGGAATAAGATTGGTCTCTCAAAAAAATGAATAAATACATTTTTAAAAAGTCAATTTCTTAAGACAAGTCACCTATACAAAAATTCAATAAAATCCACTTATTTCTTTAAACTGTTTTATTTTATAATGTTGATTACATCTTCATAACATAATTTTCAGAAAAGTTGATTTTGTCTTTGCCTAAGATTACTGCTCTGCATTGGATAAATGAGGGCAAAATTTTCCCATCTCTTATATATTGAGGGATGGTATATAAGAGATGAAAGACTGCGAGAGGGCTGAGAAAGGGAAATATAGAAAGACACAGAGCCCCTTAGTTTTTTCATCTGTTTCTCCCATCAGTATATCAATATATGACTTTTTTTCTCTTAAGTTTATATCTACATCAGCAGGGCATACTGGTGAACAAAAACTGAACATTTTTCAAAATGTTATTATAAAGTCCAAATGAAATCCAGTTGTAGTTATTAGTATGTTGGATAAGCTGCAATTATAAAGGCCAAAGAGCAGTAGTTAATAAATGTTAAAGTTTAATTTCTCTTTCAATTAATTGTTCACTCATGAAATGACAGTGGCTCCATGATATTAGTTATCCAAGGTCCTTCTATCTTATTAATCTGAGGCCCTCAACATATTGCCTCCATTTCATAGTCAAAGAGAGACCAAGGTCCCATTTATCAACTCTATATTTCAACTATAAGAAAGGACAGAAAAGACATCAAATGGCATGCTCCTGGCCTTTAAAGGTATAGAAGTTGAACTCATCACTTCCTGCTCAATCCCATTAGCCTGGATATAGTCACATGACTCAATATTGCTGAAATTGAGGTTGAGAAATATAGTCTTTAGTTGTGTGACCATGTGTACAGATAAAATTCAGTATCTTTATTAGTGAAAAATAAAGAAGGATACTGTAGGAAAGCCCGTTTCTGATTCACCAAATAAAACTAAATACTGTGGATATATTAGGTGAATTGGTCTGCTTCTAAAGAGCTACAGAATATTTAGAAATTATGTGTGCATAAATGCCTACCTAGTGCATGGGAGGCACACATTTCGAATGAATGAGTTAATGAGTGAGTGGGTTTAAAATGACAATAACAGAGCATACCAGACTCACAAAATCAATTCAGTACATATTTGCTGAAGGACTGCAGGCCAACGTTTGTGTTAGGCATAAGTAAGACATAGAATCTGTTCTTATGTGCTAAAAATTATGGGAAGAAAAAAATGTAAAACTAATTATATTAATATATATAATTTTTTAATATTCTCACCTGTCAATATCACAACCCTTCTGCAGGGTTTAAATCTTATTGGCTCACCTCCAAGAAGTATCACAGATAAGTTTGCTATGATGTATGTGCCTCTTCTCAGCCTGTGTAGATCCATACATATATTATTAACCAAATTCATGAGTCTAATGTACAAGAAGAATGTCAATGTATTTCTTTGCAATAAAACATTTTTGCCACACAGACCGCAACATTCAAGAGTGACATGATGAATGTCTTTTTTCTCTAGGAAACCTTTACATGAAGGCAAGTCACAATAAAAAGTTGCTTGATGAACATGAAATCTCAAAGCTGCATGAGGTAAGTTGAATATTTATTATCTATAATAGCCAAATATATCCATTTTATCATAGAACTTTCCTCACTAATGGAACTGGAATATTTGCAGCATATCAGCAAAAAGCTTCTCCCACAAGTGCTTTGGAAATGGTTTCTGCCTTCATTTAATTCTTATACTCTTATTTTTTAAAATCAGACAAACATTGACCAATACTTACCATCTCAAACTCAGCTCAGAGTTTCTGATTGATTTTTTTTCTTATATCGTTTAATTTTTTTTTTCCTATCAGGTAATTATGGAAACTTCTTATTTCCTTCATGTAATTTTTAATATTTTTTACATCTTACTGTGTTAACCTCATCATAAATAATTATTAAAATTTATTAAGGGGTATATTAGTATACACCTAACTGTTCAAAATGGAAAATTATAATATATCTAATGCTAATTTGTTGCCCTAAGATGTTACATTGCAAAAGCAATCAGTTGTTTAAGATTGGTTTCCAAGCATGGTGGCTCAGAAATATATCATGTGGTATGCTTGAAAAAATATTGGGCTCAAAAGCCCTTATCATTTAAGTAATGTTCCCATAATTCCTCCTTGCCATGCTCCTTGGAGAAAGGTCATAGGTACACGTGATGCCCAGCTCAAGTGGTACGTCCTACAGCTGAACCTCTGCAGGGACTGACAGCAATTAGTTACCATGTCACTTTCTTCCAGTGTCAAACAAACACAGAGGTAAAAGCCCCAGCCAGTAAAACTTTACAAATAGCTCCATTTTGACTTACTTTCCCAATTGTAAGATGACCCACTCTCAGATACTTCAACAAAGTTTTCCTGGCAGGAGCTTAATTCTGGAAGATCTCTATACATAAGGCACAGGTCATTTGTAGTTCGGAAAACTTGAATATAAAAATGGTCTCTAGGCTGGTTTACCGCAGCTTCAGGAATGTCACCCTAAAGTATTCCACTTCCCTGGGAATCTCATTTAGCAAAATACAAACAAAGGACAATTTACTTCAAGTATTAGGGAAAAAAAGTGATTCTACTGAAGGACGGATATTGGTTTCCCAAGTTGCAGGTCTATGTTTATCCACTTGGATACTGAGGATGGAGGAGACCAGGGTCAATACTAAGGAAGGGAGAAATTTCATACATATTCTCATCTTTATATGCCCTGCACCAGTGACTACCTTTCAGAACTGACAAAAAGAAAACTCAAGGAGCAGAAAAATATGTAGAAAACAAAAAGTTAAATAGTAAATAAATTTTAAAAAACATAGTGAAGTTAAAAAAACAAAAAACAAAAAACTGCCGCGTAAATTTGTTCCTAGAATACCAAACAAGTCACCTAAAGTAATTCTGTTTCTTGACTTTTCACCTAAATATTCCAACACTTGCATTAACATAAATGAGATTAGAGAGGTTAGACAAGGGTGTTAGCTGCACATGAGTCTGGAAAAGAAATAAGCAAATGTTATAGAGGTCCTTTAGAGATATGAAGTTTTCCATATTAGCTCTAGATAAGAAATGTTGCATCAGTTCAGCAAAACAATCATATCCAATAATGATTGTATGATTATTTCTTATTTCAATTATAATGACCATAATTTTTCTACTATTAGTTCTTTGGAGACTACACAACAGTTTTCATCACCAATATTTGGACTGCACTTTTAAGTCCTTTCTATTTTTAACAGGTTTACTAATAGCTCTGTAAGAAGTATGTCTAGACAACACCATTGTTTGCTTAGGAGCCAACACCTTTGGTCATACCAACCATGCAGTAAATGAAAATTAAAGGGTGAAATTGCTTCCTTATGTATAGGTTTATGATAGAAAGAGTAGCACTGAACTATTACAGATACTTTAATTAATAATGATAATAAGCAAACATTTATTGAGTAACCATGCATGCTAGGCACAATTCTAAGTGCTTTGTTTTAATTTTTTAAACTTTTTAATTAATTTATTTTTTAAAGTTGAAGTATAGTTGATTTACAATGTTGTGTTAATTTCTGCTGCACAGAAAAGTGATTCAGTTATATATATATATATATATATTATTTTTTATATTCTTTTCTATTATGGTTTATCACAGGATATTAAATATAGTTCCCTGTGCTATGCAGTAGGACCTTGTTGTTTATCCATTCTATGTATATAGTTTGCATAAGTGCTTTGTTTTTAGTATTCACAAAAATCCAGTTAGGGACAATTATTATCAAAATCTACAGATTATGAATGTGGTCATTAGGTGTTTATGTAACTTGCTCATAGTCACACAGCTAAGTGAGGAAGCTGAGAAATTAAACCAGAGATTCTGAATCTACAGGCTTTATACCCTACTTCACAGTGAAATTCTCTGACACCCATCACTATTATTTCTGAAGGCAATTTTCTAAATAGAAATACCTTAAGATTTTTCACATATAATACATGTTTTCATTTAGCATACTAATTTAGTCTCAACATAAAGTAGTCTTAATTAATTAATTTCAAAGCAGTAAGTGCCACTAAATTTTAAATTTTGTATGTATATCTATTGTATTTTACCATTTCAAACAATAACTATAAAACATGCTTTAGGAAAAAAGTATCATCTCTATATGTGACTATGAATACAGTACAACTCGTCTCCTGACCATTTCTTGTTTTTAGATGTCCTTTTTGCAATTGATTTTATTTACTTTCAAAGTGACATTTCAACAGAGGTATTCGCTCTCATTTCTACTCTCCTTTGACATTTCTGTGACTTAGAGTGCAAGGAGCTGCTTGCCAAAGACTTACTAGATTGATGTTGGGAGGAAAAGGAAAAAAATTCTGCACATAGCAGATGTTTCTTTTCTTGTTGTGCCTATTTGAAAAACTGACACTGCTTAAAAACAGATTTCAGATGTTCTGTCTTTTTGGCAGCAAGAGTGAATGTGTTGCTCAACTAGGAGAAGTGTGAGTATTGTTTAAAGAGGCAAATTGAAGATGGAGGATGAAGCAATGAATAAATGCTCAGTAAAGTTTTGCTTTTTTCTCCCTCAGTAAGCAAATTAATACAAGAAATCCCTAAGGTGACTGGGCAAGTACCTTAGCTATACATTTCACTTTGACTATGTCTAGGTATGGTTACTATACTTCATAATACTTAAACTGATTTATTTTCATTCTTTTCTTATTTAATAAATGGCACATGGAATTATTTCAAACCTCACATACAACTACTTAGAGATATTTTCTGTGTGTGTAGTGAGGGCACATTTCCAAAGTCATAGATGAATAATTTAGCCAAAAACCATTATGAGATTGTTACTATCATCACAAAAGACACTAGTCAGTTTTCTGTTAAAACATAAGGGGTCTGGAACAAATTATTAAAAAGATACACCTCTCCCCAGGCAGACTAATTGGAAAAAAGTTTCCCCTATGTGTAAGGACATCTGTGCTTCCAGGCTAAAGGCAAACTTAGGCAGAGCCTTGAACAGCTCAGCGTGGACTGGCTTGAATTCCCTACTTGAGCCCTAATGCATGCATTTGGGTAGGGAACAAAGCACACAACTGAATTTTTTTTTTTTTTTAATTGGAGTATAGTTGATTTACACTGTTGTGTTAGTTTCTGCTGCACGGCAAAGTGAATCAGTTATACATATACATATATGCACTCAGTTTTAGATTCTTTTCCCATATAGGTCATTACAGAGTATTGAGTAGAGTTCCCTGTGCTATATAGTACGTCCTTATTAGTTATCTATTTTATATAGAGTAGTGTGTATATGTCAGTCCCAATCTCCCAATTTATCCCTCCCCCTTTCTTTCCCACCTGGTAACCATAAGTTTGTTTTCTACATCTGTGACTCTATTTCTGTTTTGTAAATAAGTTCATTTGTGTCATTTTTTTAGATTCCACATATAAGTGATATCATATGATATTTATCTTGCTCTGTCTGACTTACTTCACTTAGTATGATAATCTCTAGCCTATCCACATTGCTGCAAATGCCAATATTTCATTCTTTTTTTGAGTCTGAGTAATATTCCAGTATATATATACCATTATCTTCTATATCCATTCATCTGTTGATGGACATTTAGGTTGCTTCCATGTCCTGGCTATTGTAAATAGTGTTGCTATGAACATTGGGGTGCATGTATATTTTAGAATTAGAGTTTTCTCCAGATATATGCCCAGGAATGGGATTGCTGGATCATGTGGTAGCCCTATCTTTAGTTTTTTAAGGAATCGCCATACTGTTCTCCACAAAGGTTGTGCCAATTTACATTCCCACCAGTAGTGTAAGAGGGTTCCCTTTTCTTCACACCCTCTCCAGCATTTATTGTTTGTAGACTTTTTGATGATGGTCATTCTAACCGGTATAAGGTGATACCTTATTGCAGTTTTGATTTGCATTTCTCTGATAATTAATGATGTTGAAGCATATTTTCATGTGCTTTTTGGCCATCTGTATGCCCTCTTTGGAGAAATGCCTATTTAGATCTTTTACAATTTTTTTGATTGGGTTGTTTCTTTTTTTGACATACAGTTGCAGGAGCTGTTTGTATATTTTGGAGATTAATCCCTTGTCCCCTTGTTGGTTGCTTCATTTGCAAATGATTTCTCCCATTCCGTGGGCTGTCTTTGTTTTGTTTATGGTTTCCTTTACAGTGCAGGTTTTAAGTTTAATTAGGTCACATTTGTTTATTTTTGTTGTATTTCCATTACTCTGGGTGATGGATTGAAAAAGATATTGCTGCGATTTATGTTAAAGAGTGTTCAGCCTATGATTTGATTGACTATAAGAGTTTTATAGGTGTCTGGGCAAGATGGCAGAAGAGTAAGACACGGAGATCACCTTCTTTCCCACAGATACATTAGAAATACATCTACACGTGGAACTGCTCCTACAGAACACCCACTGAATGCTGGCAGAAGACGTCAGACCTCCCAAAAGGCAAGAAACTCCCCACGTACTTGGGTAGGGCAAAAGAAAAAAGAAATAACAGAGACAAAAGAATAGGGACGGGACCTGCACCAGTGGGAGGGAGCTGTGAAGGAGGAAAGGTTTCCACGCACTAGGAAACCTCTTCGCGGGCGGAGACTGCGGGTGGCAGAGGGGGGAAGCTTCGGAGCCATGGAGGAGAACGCAGCCACAGGGGTGCGGAGGGCAAAGCGGAGAGATTCCCGCATGGAGGATCAGTGCCGAGCAACACTCACCAGCCCTAGAGGCTTGTCTGCTCACCTGCCGGGGTGGGCGGGGGATGGGAGCTGAGGCTCCGGCTTCAGTCAGATCGCAGGGAGAGGACTGGGGTTGTCGGCGTGAACACAGCCTGAAGGGGTTAGTGCACCACAGCTAGCTGGGAAGGAGTCCGGGAAAAACTATGCAGCTGCCGAAGCGGCAAGAGACTTTTCCTTGCCTCTTTGTTTCACGGCGCGCAAGGAGAGGTGATTCAGAGCGCCACCTAAATGAGCTCCAGAGACGGGCACAAGCCAAGGCTAACAGCGTGGACCCCAGAGACGGGCATGAGATGCTAAGGCTGCTGCTGCCACCACCAGGAAGCCTGTGTGCAAGCACAGGTCACTTATCCACACCTCCGCTCCTGGGAGACTGTGCAGCCCACCACTGCCAGGCTCCCGTGATCCAGGGACAACTTCCCCGGGAGAACGCACGGCGCACCTCAGGCTGGTGCAACGTCATGCTGGCCTCTGCCGCTGCAGGCTTATCCCGCATCCATACCCCTCCCTCCCTGTGGCCTGAGTGAGCCAGAGCCCCCGAAGCAGCTGCTCCGTTAACCCCGTCCTGTGTGAATGAAGAACAGACGCCCTTAGGGTACCTACACTCAGAGGTGGGTCCAAATCCAAAGCTGAACCCCAGGAGCTGTACGAACAAAGAAGAGAAAGGGAAATTTCTCCCAGCAGCCTCAGAAGCAGCGGATTAAACATCCACAAACAACTTGATGTACCTGCATCTGTTGAATACCTGAATAGACAACGACTCATCCCAAATTCAGGAGGTGGACTTTGGGAGCAGGATATATTAATTTTTCCCCTTTTCCCTTTTTTTGTGAGTGTATATGTGTAGGCTTCTGGGTGAGATTTTGGCTGTAAAGCTTTGCTTTCACCATTTGTCCTAGGGTTCGGTCCGTCTCTTTTTTTGTTTTGTTTTGTTTTGTTTTACTGAAAAAATATTTTTTCTTAATAAATTATTTCTTAATAATTTTCTCCTTATTTTTTATTTAAAAAAAATTTAAAATTTTTTCTCTTAGTAATTCTTTTTTATTTTTTATTTAAAAAAAATAAAAGAATTTTTTTTCTTGAAAAATTTTTTCTTAATAATTTTTTTCTTATTTTTCATTTTAAAAAATTAAAATTTTTTTCTTAATAAATTTTTTCTTTTTTTTTCTTATTTTTTATTATAAAAAATAATAAATTTATTTTAAAAAATTAAAAAAGTTTTTTTCCTAAATAATTTTTTTATTTTTTATTATAATAGCTTTATCTTATTTTATTTTATTTTATCCTATTTCTTTCTTTCTTTCTTTCTATTTTTTCTCCTTTTATTCTGAGCCATGTGGATGAAAGGCTCTTGGTGCTCCAGCCAAGCATCAGGGCTGTGCCTCTGAGGTGGGAGAGCCAACTTCAGGACACTGGTCCACAAGAGACCTCCCAGCTTCATGTAATACCAAATGGCAAAAATCTCTCAGAGATCTCCATCTCAACGTCAAGACCCAGCTTCACTCAATGACCATACAAGCTACAGTGCTGGACACCCTATGCCAAACAAATAGCAAGACAGGAACAGAGCCCCATCCATTAGCAGAGAGGTTGCCTAAAATCATAATAAGACCACAGACACCCCAAAACACACCACCAGATGTGGACCTGCCCACCAGAAAGACAAGATCCAACCTCATCCACCAGAACACAGGCACTAGTCCCCTCCACCAGGAAGCCTGCACAACACACTGAACCAACCTTAGCCACTGGGGTCAGATACCAAAAACAACGGGAACTACGAACCTGCAGCCTGTGAAAAGGAGACCCCAAACACAGTAAGATAAGCAAAATGAGATGACAGAAAAACACACAGCAGATCAAAGAGCAGGGTCAAAACACACCAGGCATAGCAAATGAAGAGGAAATAGGCAGTGTACCTGAAAAAGAATTCAGAATAATGATAGTAAAGATGATCCAAAATCTTGGAAATAGAACAGACAAAGTACAAGAAACATTTAACAAGGACACAGAAGAACTAAAGAGGAACCAAGCAATGATAAAAAACACAATAAATGAAAGTAAAAATACTCTAAAAGGGATCAATAGCAGAATAACTGAGGCAGAAGAACGGAGAAGTGACCTGAAAGATAAAATAGTGGAAATAACTACTGCAGAGCAGAATAAAGAAAAAAGAATGAAAAGAACTGAGGACAGTCTCAGAGACCTCTGGAACAACATTAAAGGCACCAACATTCGAATTACAGGCGTACCAGAAGAAGAAGAGAAAAAGAAAGGGACTGAGAAAATATTTGAAGGGATTATAGTTGAAAACTTCCCTAATATGGGAAAGGAAATGTTAATCAAGTCCTGGAAGCACAGAGAGTCCCACACATGATAAATCCAAGGAGAAACACGCCAAGACACATATTAATCAAACTATCAAAAATTAAATATAAAGAAAATATATTAAAAGCAGCAAGGGAAAAACAACAAATAACACACATGGGAATCCCCATAAGGTTAACAGCTGATCTTTCAGCAGAAACTCTGCAAGCCAGAAGGGAGTGGCAGGATATACTTAAAGTGATGAAGGAGAAACACCTACAACCAAGATTACTCTACCCAGCAAGGATCTCATTCAGATTTGATGGAGAAATTAAAACCTTTACAGACAAGCAAAAGCTGAGAGAGTTCAGCACCACCAAACCAGCTTTACAACAAATGCTAAAGGAACTTCTCTAGGCAAGAAACACAAGAGATGGAAAACACCTACAATAACAAACCAAAACCATTTAAGAAAATGGGAATAGGAACATACATATCGATATTTACCTTAAATGTAAATGGATTAAATGCTCCCACCAAAAGACACAGACTAGCTGAATGGATACAAAAATAAGACCCATATATATGCTGTCTATAAGAGACCCAGTTCAGACCTAGGGACACATACAGACTGAAAGTGAGGGGATGGAAAAAGATATTCCATGCAAATGGAAATCAAAAGAAAGCTGGAGTAGCAATTCTCATATCAGACAAAATAGACTTTAAAATAAAGACTATTACAAGAGACAAAGAAGGACACTATATAATGATCAAGGGATCGATCCCAGAAGAAGGAATAACAATTGGTAAATATTTATGCACCCAACATAGGAGCACCTCAATACATAAGACAAATACAGCAATAAAAGGGGAAATCGAAAGAAACACAATCATAGTAGGGGACTTTAACACCCCACTTTCACCAATGGACAGATCATCCAAAATGAAATAAATAAGGAAACACAAGCTTTAAATGATACATTAAACAAGATGGACTTAAGTGATATTTATAGAACATTCCATCCAAAAACAACAAAATACACTTTCTTCTCAAGTGCTCATGGAACATTGTCCAGGATAGATCATATCTTGGATCACAAATCAAGCCTTGGTAAATTTAAGAAAATTGAAATAGTATCAAGTATCTTTTCCGACCACAGCGCTATGACACTAGATATCAATTACAGGAAAAGATGTGTAAAAAATACAAACACATGGAGGCTACACAATACACTACTTAATAACGAAGTGATCACTGAAGAAATCAAAGGGGAAATCAAAAAATACCTAGAAACAAATGACAATGGAGATACGATGACCCAAAACCTATGGGATGCAGCAAAAGCAGTTCTAAGAGGGAAGTTTATAGCAATACAAGCCTACATCAAGAAACAGGAAACATCTCGAATAAACAACCTAACCTTGCACCTAAAGCAATTAGAGAAAGAAGAGCAAAAAAACGCCAAAGCTAGCAGAAGGAAAGAAATCATAAAGATCAGATCAGAAATAAATGAAAAAGAAATGAAGGAGAGAATAGCAAAGATCAATAAAACTAAAAGCTGGTTCTTTGAGAAGATAAACAAAATTGATAAACCATTAGCCAGACTCATCAAGAGAAAAAGGGAGAAGACTCAAATCAAAAGAATTAGAAATGAAAAAGGAGAAGTAACCACTGACACTGCAGAAATACAAACGATCATGAGAGATTACTACAAGCAACTCTATGCCAATAAAATGGACAACCTGGAAGAAATGGACAGATTCTTAGAAATGCACAACCTGCCGAGACTGAACCAGGAAGAAATAGAAAATATGAACAGACCAATCACAAGCACTGAAATTGAAACTGTGATTAAAAATCTTCCAAAAAACAAAAGCCCACACCAGATGGCTTCACAGGCGAATTCTATCAAACATTTAGAGAAGAGCTAACACCTATCCTTCTCAAACTCTTCCAAAATATTGCAGAGGGAGGAACACTCCCCAACTCATTCTACGAGGCCACCATCACCCTGATACCAAACCAGACAAAGACGTCACAAAGAAAGAAAAGTACAGGCCAATATCACTGATGAACATAGACGCAAAAATCCTCAACCAAATACTAGCAAACAGAATCCAACAGCACATTAAAAGGATCATACACCATGATCAAGTGGGGTTTATTCCAGGAATGAAAGGATTCTTCAATATGCGCAAATCAATCAACGTGATACATCATATTAACAAATTGAAGGAGAAAAACCGTATCATCATCTCAATAGATGCAGAGAAAGCTTTCGACAAAATTCGACACCCATTTATGATAAAAGCCCTGCAGAAAGTAGGCATAGAGGGAAATTTCCTCAACATAATAAAGGCCATATATGACAAGCCCACAGCCAACATTGTCCTCAATGGTGAAAAACTGAAACCATTTCCACTAAGATCAGGAACAAGACAAGGTTGCCCACTCTCACCACTATTATTCAACATAGTTTTGGAAGTGTTAGCCACAGAAATCAGAGAAGAAAAAGAAATAAAAGGAATCCAAATCAGAAAAGAAGAAGTAAAGCTGTCACTGTTTGCAGATGACATGATACTATACATAGAGAATCCTAAAGATGCTACCAGAAAACTACTAGAACTAATCAATGAATTCGGTAAAGTAGTAGGATACAAAATTAATGCACAGAAATCTCTTGCATTCCTATACACTAATGATGAAAAATCTGAAAGTGAAATTAAGAGAACACTCCGTTTACCATTGCAACAAAAATAATAAAATATCTATGAATAAACCTACCTAAGGGGACAAAAGACCTGTATGCAGAAAATTATAAGACACTGATGAAAGAAATTAAAGATGATACAAATAGATGGAGAGATATACCATGTTCTTGGATTGGAAGAATCAACATTGTGAAAATGACTCTACTACCCAAAGCAATCTACAGGTTCAATGCAATCCCTATCAAACTATCACTGGCATTTTTCACAGAACTAGAACAAAAAATTTCATAATTTGTATGGAAACACAAAGACCCCGCATAGCCAAAGCAATCTTGAGAATGAAAAATGGAGCTGCAGGAATCAGGCTCCCTGACTTCAGAATACACTACAAAGCTACAGTAATCAAGACAGTTTGGTACTGGCACAAAAACAGAAACAGAGATCAATGGAACAGGATAGAAAGCCCAGAGATAAACCCACACACATATGGTCACCTTATCTTTGATAAAGGAGGCAAGCATATACAGTGGAGAAAAGACAGCCTCTTCAATAAGTGGTGCTCGGAAAACTGGACAGGTACATGTAAAAGAATGAAATTAGAACACTCTCTAACACCATACACAAAAATAAACTCAGAATGGATTCAAGACCTAAATGTAAGGCCAGACACTATCAAACTCTTAGAGGAAAACATAGGCAGAACACTCTATGACATAAATCACAGCAAGTTCCTTTTTGACCCAACTCCTAGAAAAAATGGAAATAAAAACACAAATAAACAAATGGGACCTAATGAAACTTAAAAGCTTTTGCACAGCAAAGGAAACCATAAACAAGACCAAAAGACAGCCCTCAGAATGGGAGAAAATATTTGCAAATGAAGCAACTGACAAAGGATTAATCTCCAAGATTTACTAGCAGCTCATGCAGCTCAATAACAAAAAAACAAACAACCCAATCCAAAAATGGGCAGAAGTCCTAAATAGACATTTCTCCAAAGAAGATATACAGATTGCCAACAGACACATGAAAGAATTCTCAACATCATTAATCATTAGATAAATGCAAATCAAATCTACAATGAGGTATCACCTCACACCGGTCAGAATGGCCATCATCAAAAAATCTACAAACAATAAATGCTGGAGAGGTTGTGGAGAAAAGGGAACACACTTGCACTCTTGGTGGGAATGTAAATTGATACAGCCACTATGGAGAACAGTATGGAGGTGACTTAAAAAACTAAAAATAGAACTACCATACGACCCAGCAATCCCACTACTGGGCATATACCCTGAGAAAACCATAATTCAAAAAGAGTCATGTAACAAAATGTTCATTGCAGCTCTATTTACAATAACCAGGACATGGAAGCAACCAAAGTGTCCATCATCAGATGAATGGATAAAGAAGATGTGGCACATATATACAATGGAATATTACTCAGCCATTAAAAGAAATGAAATGGAGGTATTTGTAGTGAGGTGGATGGAGTTAGAGTCTGTCATACAGAGTGAAGTAAGTCAGAAAGAGAAAAACAAATACAGTATGCTAACACATATATATGGAATCTAAGGAAAAAAAGAAAAGAAAAGGTCATGAAGAACCTAGTGGCAAGACAGGAATAAAGACACAGACCTACTAGAGAATGGACTTGAGGATTTAGGGAGGGGGAGGGGTAAGATGTGATAGGGTGAGAGAGTGGCATGGACTTATATACACTACCAAATGTAAAATAGATAGCTAGTGGGAAGCAGCCACATCGCACAGGGAGATCAGCTCGGTGTTTTGTGACCACCTAGAGGGGTGGGATAGGGAGGGTGAGAGGGAGGGAAAAGCAAGAGGGAAGAGATATGGGAACATATGTGTATGTATAACTGATTTACTTTGTTATAAAGCAGAAACTAACACACCATTGTATAGCAATTATACTCCAATAATGATGTTAAAAAAAAAAAGAGTTTTATAGTGTCTGGCCTTACATTTAGATCTTTGATCCATTTTGAGTTTATCTTCCTGTATGGCATTAGAGAGTATTCTAAGTGCATTTTTCTGCAAGTAGCTGTCTGGTTTTCCCAGCCACACTTATTGAAGAGACCGTCTTTCTGCATTGTATATTCTTGTCTCCTTTGTCATAGATTAGTTGACCATAGGTGCGTGAGCTTATTTCTAGGCTTTCTATCCTGTTCTGTTGATCTATATTTCTGTTTTTGTGCAAGTACCATACAGTTTTCATTACTTTAGCTTTGTAGTATAGTCTAAAATTAGGGCATCTGATTCCTCCAGCTCCATTTTTCTTTCTCAGGATTTCTTTGGCTACTTAGGGTTTTCTATGTTTCCATATAAATTTTAGAAATTTTTGTACTAGCTCTGTGAAAAATGCCATTGGTAATTTGGTAGAGATTGCATTGAATCTGTAGATTGCCTTGGATATTATAGTAATTTTCATAATATTGATTCTTCCATTCTAAGATCATGGTATATCCTTCCATCAGTTTGTGTCATTTCTGATTTCTTTCATCAGTATCTTATAGTTTTTAGAGTAGAGGTCTTTTGCCTCCTTAGGTAGGTTTATTCCTAGGTATTTTATTCATTTTGATGAGATGGTAAACGGGACTGTTTCCTTAATTTCTCTTTCTGATCATTCATTGTTAGTGTATAGGAATGCAAGAGATTTCTTTGTATTAATTTTTATCCTGCAACTTTACTGAATTCATTGATGAACTCTAGTAGTGTTCTGGTAGTCTCTTTAGGATTTTCTATGTATAGTATCACGTCATCTGCAAACAGTGAGAGTTTTACTTCTTCTTTTCCAATGTGGATTCCTTTTATTTCTTTCTTGTCTCTGATTACTGTGGCTAGGACTTCCAAAACTATGTTGAATAAAAGTGGTGACAATGGACATCCTTGTATTGTTCCTGATCTTAGAGGGAATGCTTTCAGCTTTTCACCATTGAGAATGATGTTAGCTGTAGGTTTGTCATATATGGCTTTTATTATGTTGAGGTAAGTCCTCTCTATTCCCACTTTCTGAGGAACTTTTATCAGAAATCGGTGTTGAACTTTGTCAAAAGCTTTTTCTGCCTCTATTGAGATGATCATATGGTTTTTATTTTCAGTTCGTTAATGTGGTGTATCACAGTGATTGATTTGTGGATATTGAAGAATCCTTGCATCCCTGGGATAAATCCCACTTGATCATGGTGAGTGATACTTTTAATGTATTGTTGGAATCAGTTTGCTAGTATTTTGTTGAGTATTTTTGCCTCTATGTTCATCTGTGATATTGGCCTGTAATTTTCTCTTTCAGTGATATATTTGTCTGGTTTTGGTATCAGGGTGACGGTGGCCTCATAGAATGAGCTTGGGAGTGTTCCTTCTCCTACAATTTTTTGGAAGAGTTTGAGAAGGATAGGTGCTAACTCTTCTCTAAATGTTTGACAGAATTTGCCAGTTAAACCATCTGGTCCTGGACGTTTGTTTGCTGTAAGTTTTTAAATCAGTGTTTCAGTTTCAGTACTTGTGAATGATCTGTTCATATTTTCTATCTCTTCCTGGTTCAGTCTTGGAAGGTGATACCTTTCTAAGAATTTGTCTATTTCTTCTAAACTGTCTATTTTATTGGCATATATTGATAGTTGTTAGTAGTAGTCTCTTATGATCCTTTGTATCTCTGTGTTGTCAGTTATAGCTTCTCCTTGTTTATGTCTAATTTTATTGATTTGAGAACTCTCCCTTATTTTCTTGATGTGTCTGACTAAATGGTTACTTATTTTATTTATAATCTCAACCAAGCAGCTTTTAGTTTCATTCATCTTTGCTATCGTTTTCTTCATCTCTATCTCATTTATTTCTGCTCTTATCTTTTCTATTTCTTTCCTTCTACATACTTTGCATTTTGTTTGTTCTTCTTTCTCTAGTTGCTTTGGTTGTAAGGTTAAGTTGTTTACTTGAGATTTTTCTTGTTTCCTCAGGTAAGATTATATTCCTATAAATTTCCCTCTTAGAACTGCTTTTGCTGTGTCCCAAATGTTTTGGACCATCGTGTTTTGATTGTCATTTGTCTATAGGTATTTTTTGTTTCCTCTTTGATTTTTTCAGTAATCCATTGGTTGTTTAGTAACATATTGTTTAGCCTCCATGTGTTTGTGTCTTTTTTCTTCTTATTCTTTTTTTTAAGATCAATATTGGAGCAACATTGCTTTACAATGGCATGTTAGTTTCTGCTGTATAACAAAGAGAATCAGCTATACATATACATATATCACCATATCCCCTCCCTCTTGCATTTCCCACACACCCTCCCTATCCCACCCCTCTAGGTGGACACAAAGCACTGAACTGATCTCCCTGTGCTATGTAGCTGCTTCCAACTAGCTATCTATTTTACATTTGGTAGTGTATATATGTCAATGCCACTTTCTCACTTCATCCCAGCTTACCATTCTCCCTCCCCATGTCCTCAGCTTCATTCTCTACAACTGCATCTCTATTCCTGTCCTGCCCCTAGGTTCTTCAGAAACATTTTTCTTTTTTTTTTTAGATTCCATAAATATGTGTTAGCATATAATATTAGTTTTTCTCTTTCTAGCTTACTTCACTCTATATGACAGACTCTAGATCCATCCACCTCACTACAAATAACTCAATTTCTTTTCTTTTTATGGCTAAGTAATATTCCATTGTATATATGTACCATATCTTCTTATATATTCATCTGTCGCTGGACACTTAGGTTGCTTCCATGCCCTGGCTGTTGTAAATAGGGCAGCCGTGAACATTGTGGTACATGACTCTTTTTGAATTATGACTCTCTCAGGGTATATGCTCAGTAGTGGGATTGGTAGGTCATATGGTAATTCTATTTTTACCTTTTTAAGGAACCTTCATACTGTTCTCCATAGTGGCTGTTTCAATTTACATTCCCACCAACGGTGCAAGAGGGTACCCTTTTCTCCACACCCTCTCCAGCATTTGTAGATTTTTTGATGATGGCCATTCTGACTGGTGTGAGGTGATACCTCATTGTAGTTTTGATTGGCATTTCTCTAATGATTAGTGATGTTAAGCATCCTTTTATATGTTGGTTGCCAAACTGTATATCTTCTTTGGAAATTTTTCTATTAAGGTCTACTGCCCATTTTTGGATTGGGTTGTTTGTATTTTGATATTGAGCTGCATGAGCTGCTTGTATATTTTGGAGATTAATTCTTTGTCAGCTGCTTTGCTTGCAAATAGTTTCTCCCATTCTGAGTGTTGGCCTTTCTTCTTCTTTATGGTTTCCTTTGCTGTGCAAAAGCTTTTAAGTTTCATTAGGTCCCATTTGTTTATTTTTGTTTTTACTTTCATTTCTCTAGGCCATGGGTCAAAAAGGATCTTGCAGTGATTTATGTCATAGAGTCTTCTGACTGTGTTTTCCTCTAAGAGTTTGATAGTGTCTGGCCTTACATTTAGGTCTTGAATCCATTTTGAGTTTATTTTTGTGTATGGTGTTAGGGAGTGTTCTAATTTCATTCTTTTACATGTAGTTTTCCAGTTTTCCCAGCAGCACTATTGAAGAGGCTGTCTTTTCTCCATTGTATATTCTTGCCTCCTTTATCAAAAATAGGGTGACCATAGGTGCATGGGTTTATCTCTGGGCTTTCTATCCTGTTCCATTGATCTATATTTCTGTTTTTGTGTCAGTACCATAGTGTCTTGATTACTGTAGCTTTGTAGTGTAGTCTGAAGTCAGGGAGCCTGATTCCTCCAGCTCGTTTTTCTTTCTCAAGATTGCTTTGGCTATTTGGGGTCTTTTGGGTTTCCATACACATTGTGAAATTTTTTGTTCTAGTTCTGTGAAAAATGCTATTGGTAGTTTGATAGGGATTGCATTGAATCTGTAGATTGCTTTGGGTAGTATAGTCATTTCCTCAGTATTGATTATTCCAAACCAAGAACATGGTATATCTCTTCACCTGTTTGTATCATCTTTAATTTCTTTCATCAGTGTCTTACAGTTTTCTGCATACAGGTCTTTGGCTCCTTGCATAGGTTTACTCCTAGGTATTTTATTCTTTTTGTGGCAATTATAAATGGGAGTTTCTCCTTAATTGCTCTTTCAGATTTTTCATCATTAGTGTATAGGAATGCAGAAGAAATTTCTGTGCATTAATTTTGTATCCTGCAGCATTAGCAAATTAATTGATTAGCTGTAGTCATTTTCTGGTAACATCTTTAGGATTATCTGTGTATACTATCATTCATCCACAAACAGGGACAGTTTTACTTCTTCTTTTCTGATTTGGATTCCTTTTATTTCTTTTTCTTCTCTGATTGTTGTGGTTAAAACTTCCAAATCTATGTTGAATAATAGTGGTGATAGCGAGCAACCTTGTCTCATTCCTGATCTTACAGGAAATGGTTTCAATTTTTCACCATTGAGAATGATGTCGGCTGTGGTTTTATCATATATGGCCTTATTATGTTGAGGTAAGTTCCCTCTATGCCTACTTACTGGAGAGTATTTACCATAAATGGGTGTTGAATTTTGTTGAAAGCTCTTTCTGCATCTATTGAGATGATCGTTTTGTTTTTCTCCTTCATTTTGTTAATATGGTTTATCACATGGTTTGATTTGTGGATATTGGAGAAGCCTTGCATTCCTGGCATAAACCCCACTTGATCATGGTGTATGATCCTTTCAATGTGCTGTTGGAGTCTGTTTGCTAGTATTTTGTTGAGGATTTTTGCATCTATGTTCATCAGTGATATTGACCTGTAGTTTTCTTTCTTTGTGGCACCTTTGTCTGGTTTTGGTATCAGGGTGATGGTGGCCTTGTAGAATGAGTTTGGGAGTGTTCCTCCCTGTGCTATATTTTGGATGAGTTTGAGAGGATAGGTGTTAGCTCTTCTATAAATGTTTTATAGAACTTGCTTGTGAAGCCATCTGGTCTTGAGCTTTGGTTTCTTCAAAGATTTTTAATCATAGTTTCAATTTCAGTGCTTGTGATTTCTCTGTTTATATTTTCTATTTCTTCCTGGTTCAGTGTCAGAAGGTTGTGTTTTCCTAGGAATTTGGCCATTTCTTCCAGTTTGTCCATTTTATTGGCATATAGTTGTTTGTGGTAATTTCTCATGATCATTTGTATTTCTACAGTGTCAGTTGTTACTTCTCCTTTTTCATATCTAAATTTGTTGACTTGAGTCTTCTCCCTTTTTTTCTTGATGAGTCTGGGTTGAGGTTTATCAATTTTGTTTATCTTCTCAAAGAACCAACTTTTAGTTTTACTGATGTTTACTGTAGTTTCCTTCATTTCTTTTTCATTTATTTCTGTTCTGATATTTATGATTTCTTTCCTTCTGCTAAGTTTGATGTGTTTTGTTCTTCTTTCTCAAATTGCTTTAAGTGTAATGTTACATTGTTTATATGAGCTCTTTCTTGTTTCTTGAGGTATGATTAATTGCTATATACTTCCCTTTTAGAATTGCTTTTCCTGCAGCCCGTAGTTCTTGGGCCATTGTGTTTTCATTGTCATTTGTATCTAGGTATTTTTTATTTCCTCTTTAATTTCTTCAGTGATCTCTTGGTTATTTAGTAGTGTATAGTTTAGCCTCCATGTATTTTTATTTTTTACTGATTTTTTCCTCTAACTGATATCTAGTCTCATAGCTTTGTGGTTGGAAAAGATACTTGATACCATTTCAATTTTCTTAAATTTACCAAGGCTTGATTTGTGACTGAAGATATGATCTATCCTGGAAAATGTTCCATGAGCACTTGAGAAGAAAGTGTATTCTGTTGTTTTTGGATGGAATGTCCTATAAATATCAATTAAGTCTATCTTCTTTAATGTATCATTTAAAGCTTGTGCTTCCTTTTTTATTTTCATTTTGAATGATTGGTCCATTGGTGAAAGTAGGGTGTTAAAGTCCCCTAGTATAATTGTGTTACTGTTGATTTCCTCTTTATAGCTGTTAGCATTTGCCTTATGTATTGAGGTGCTCCTGTGTTGGGTGCATAAATATTCACAATTGTTGTACCTTCTTCTTGGATTGATCCCTTGATCATTGTGTAGTGTCCTTCTTTGTCTCTTGTAATAGTATTTATTTTAAATCTATTTTGTCTGGTATTAGAATTGCTACTCCAGCTTTCTTTTGATTTCCATTTGCATAGAATATCTTTTTCCATCCCCTCACTCTCAGTTTGTATGTGTCCCTAAGTCTGAAAAATGTATCTTGTAGGCAACATATATACAGGTCTTGTTTTTGTATCTATTGAGCCAGTCTATGTTTTTTGGTTGGAGCATTTAATCTACTTACTTTAAGGTAATTATTGATATTTATGTTATTACCATTTTCTTTTTCTTTTTGAATTTTATTTTATTTATTTTTTTATACAGAAGGTTCTTATGAGTTACCCATTTTATGCATAGTAGTATATATATATCAAAACCAATATCCCAGTTCATCACAGCACCACTACCACCCTCACCACTTTCACCCGTTGGTGTCCATACATTTGTTCTCTGCATCTGTGTCTCAGTTTCTGCCCTGCAAACTGGTTCATCTGTACCATTTTTCTAGGTTCCTCATATATACTTTAATATATGGTATTTCTTTTTCTCTTTCTGACTTACTTCACCTTGTATGACAGTCTCTAGATTCATCCACATCTCTGCAAATGACCCAATTTCGTTCCTTTTTATGGCTGAGTAATATTCCATTGTATATATGTACCACACTTTCTTTATCCATTCATCTGTCGATGGGCATTTAGATTGCTTCCATTACCTGGCTATTCTAAAGAATGCTGCAATGAACATTGGGGTGCATGTGTCTTTTTGAATTGTTGTTTTCTCTGGGTATATGCCTGGTACTGGGGTTGCTGGGTCATATGGCAATTCTATTTTTAGTTTTTGTAAGGAACCCCATATTGTTCTCCATAGTGGCTGTATCAAGTTACATTCCCACCAACAATGCAAGAGGGTTCCCTTTTCTCCACACCTTCTCCAGCATTTGTTGTTTGTAGATTTTCTGATGATACCCATTCTAACTGGTGTGAGGTGATACCTCATTGTAGTTTTGTTTTGTATTTCTCGAATAATTAGTGATGTTGAGCAGCTTTTCATGTGCTTCTTGGCCATCTGTATGTCTTCTTTGGAGAAATGTCTATTTAGGTATTCTGCCCATATTTGTATTGGGTTGTTTGTTTTTAAATATTGAGCTGCATGAGCTGTTTATATATTCTGTAGATTAATCCTTTGTCCATTGATTTGCTTGCAAATGTTTTCTCCCATTTTGAAGGTTGTCTTTTTGTCTTGTTTGAAGTTTCCTTTGCTGTGCAAAAGCTTTTACGTTTCATTAGGTCCCATTTGTTTATTTTTGTTTTTATTCCCATTAGTCTAGGAGCTGGATCAAAAAAGGCCTTGCTTTGATTTATTTCAAACAGTGTTCTTCCTCTAAGAGTTTTATAGTGTCCAGGCTTACTTTAAGGTCTCTAATACATTTTGAGTTTCTTTTTGTGTATGGTGTTAGGGAGTGTTCTAATTTCATTCTTTTACATGCAGTTGTCCAGTTTTCCCAGCACCACTTACTGAAGAGACTGTCTTTGCTCTGTTGTATATTCTTGCTTTCTTTGTCACAGTTTAGTTGATGATAGGTGCATGGGTTTAATTCTGGGCTTTCTATCCTGTTTCATTGATCTATATCTCTGCTTTTGTGCCAGTAACATATTGTCTTGATTACTGTAGCTTTTCAGTATAGTCTGAAGTCAGAGAGTGTGATTCCTCCAGCTCTGTTTTTTTCCCTCAAGACTTCTTTCACTATTCCGGGTCTTTTGTGTGTCCATAAAAATTTTAAGATTTTTGGCTCTAGTTCTGTAAAAAATGCCATTGGTAATTTGATAGGGATTGCATTGAATCTGTAGATTGTTTTGGGTAGTATAGTCATTTTCACATTATTGCTTCTTCTAATCCAAAAACATGGTATATCTCTCCATCTGTTTGTATCATCTTTGATTTCTTTCATCAGTTTCTTAGTTTTCTGCATACAGGTGTTTTGTCTCACTAGGTAGGTTTATTCCTAGGTATTTTATTATTTTTGTTGCAATGGTAAATGGGAGTGTTTCCTTCATTTCTTTTTCAGATTTTTCATCATTAGTGTATAAGAATGCAAGAGATTTCTGTGCTTTAATTTTGTATCCTGCAACTTTAGCAAATTCATTGATCAACTCCAGAAGTTTTCTGGTGGCATCCTTAGGATTCTCTACGTATTTTATCATGTCATCTGCAAACAGTGACCGTTTTACTTCTTCTTTTCCAATTTGTATTCCTTTTATTTCTTTTTCTTCTCTGATTGCCATGGCTACGACTTCCAAAACTATGTTGAATAATAGTGGTGAGAGTGGACATCCTTGTCTTGTTCCTGATCTTAGAGGAAATGCTTTCAGTTTTTCACCATTGAGAATGATGTTTGCTGTGGGTTTGTCTTATATGGCTTTTATTTTGTTGAGGTAGGTTCACTCTATGCAAACTTTCTGGAGAGCTTTTTATCATAAATGGGTGTTGAATTTTGTCAAAAGCTTTTTCTGCATCTATTGAGATGATCATATGATTTTTCTTCTTCAGTTTGTTAATACGGTGTATCACATTGTTTTATTTGCGTATGTTGAAGAATCCTTGCATCCCTGTGATAAATCCTACTTGATCATGGTGTATGATCCTTTTAATGTGTTGTTGGATTCTGTTTGCTAGTATTTTGTTGAGGATTTTTGCCTCTATATTCATCAGTGTTATTGGTCCGTAATTTTCTTTTTTAGTAATATCTTTGTCTGGTTTTGGTATCAGCATGATGGCGACCTCATAGAATGAATTTGGGAGTGTTCCTTCCTTTGTAATATTTTGGAAGAGTTTGAGAAGGATGGGTGTTAGCTCTTTTCTAATGTTTGATAGAATTCATCAGTTAATCAATCTGGTCCTGGACTTTTGTTTGTTGGAAGATTTTTAATCACAGTGTCAATTTCATTACTTGTGATTGGTCCTTTCATATTTTCTATTTCTTCCTAGTTCAGTCTTGGAATGTTTTACCTTTCTAAGAATTTGTCTATTTGTTCCAGGTTGTCCATTTTATTAGCATAGAGTTGCTTGTAGTAGTCTCTTAGAATGCTTTGTATTTTTGCGGTGTCTGTTGTAACTTCTCCCTTTTCATTTCTAATTTTATTGATTTGAATCCTCTCCCTCTTTTTCTTGATGAGTCTGGCTAATGGTTTATCAATTTTGTTTACCTTCTCAAAGAACCAGCTTTCAGTTTTTTTGATCTTTGCTATTGTTTTCTTTGTTTCTATTGCATTTATTTCTGCTCTGACCTTTATGATTTCTTTCCTTCTACTAACTTTGGGTTTTGTTTGTTCTTCTGTCTCTTGAGATTTTTCTTGTTTCTTGAGGTAGGCTTGTATAGCTATAAACTTCCCTCTTAGAACTGCTTTTGCTGCATACCATAGGTTTTGTATCATCATGTTTTCATTGTCCCTTGTCTCTAGGTATTTTTTGATTTCCTCTTTTATTTCTTCAGTGATCTCCTGGTTATTTAGTAACGTATTGTTTAGCTTCCATGTGTTTGTGTTTTTTACGTTTTTTTCCCTGTGATTGATTTCTAATCTCATAACATTGTGGTCTGAAAAGATGCTTGACATGATTTCAGTTTTCTTAAATTTACTGAGGCTTGGTTTGTGACCCAAGATGTGACCTATCCTGCAGAATGTTCTGTGCATACTTGAGAATAAAGTGTAGTCTGCTGTTTTTGGATGATTGTCCTATAAATATCAACTAAATCTATCTGGTCTATTGTGTCATTTAAAGCTTGTGTTTCCTTAGTAATTTTCTGTTTTGGATTATCTTTCCATTGGTGTAAGTGAGGTGTTTAAGTTCCCCAATATTATTTGTGTTACTGTCGATTTCCTCTTTTATAGCTCGTAGCAGTTGCCTTATGTATTGAGTTGCTCCTGTGTTGGGAACATATATATTTATAATTGTTATATATTCTTCTTGGATTGATCCCTTGGTCATTATGTAGTGTCCTTCCTTATCTCTTGTAACATTCTTTATTTTAAAGTCTATTTTATCTCATATGAGTATTGCTTCTCTAGTTTTCTTTTGATTTCCATTTGCATGGAATATCTTTTTCCATCCCCTCACTTTCAGTCTGTGTGTGTCCCTAGGTCTGAAGTGGGTCTCTTGTAGACAGCATATATATGGGTCTTGTTTTTGTGTCCGTTCAGTGAGCCTGTGTCTTTTGGTTGGAGCACATAATCCTTTCACGTTTAAGGTAATTATCGATATGTATGTTTCTATTACCATTTTCTTAATTGTTTTTGGTTTGTTTTTGTTGGTCCTTTTCTTCTCGTGTTTCTCACTTAGTGAAGTTCCTTTAGCATTTGTCGTAGAGCTGGTTTGGTGGTGCTGAATTCTCTTAGCTTTTGCTTGTCTGTAACACTTTTGATTTCTCCATCGAATCTGAATGAGATCCTTGCTGTGTAGAGTAATCTTAGTTGTAGGTTCCTCCTTTTCATCACTTTAAATATATCATGCCACTCCCTTCTGGCTTGTAGAGTTTCTGCTGAGAAATCAACTGTTAACCTTATGGGAGTTCCCTTGTATGTTATTTGTTATTTTTCCCTTGCTGCTTTCGATAGTTTTTCTTTGTCTTTAGTTTTTGCCAATTTGATTACTATGTGTCTTGGTGTGTTTCTCTTTGGGTGTATCCTGTATGGGACTCTCTGTGCTTCCTGGACTTGGGTGGCTATTTCCTTCCCCATGTTAGGGAAGTTTTCGACCGTAATCTCTTCAAATATTTTCTTGGGTCCTTTCTCACTCTCTTCTCGTTCTGGGACCCCTATAATATGAATGTTGTTACGTGTAATGTTCTCCCAGAGGTCTCATTGGCTGTCTTCATTTCTTTTCATTCTTTTTTCTTTATTCTGTTCTGCAGCAGTGAATTCCATTATTCTGTCTTCCAGGTTACTTAGCCTCTCTTCTGCCTCAGTTATTCTGCTATTGATTCCTTCTAGTGTAGTTTTCATTTCAGTTATTGTATTGTTTGTCTCTGTTTGTTTTTTAATCCTTCTAGGTCTTTGTTAAAAATTTCTTGCATCTTCTTGCTCTTTGCCTCCATTCTTTTTCCGAGGTCCTGGATCATCTTCACTATCATTATTCTGAATTCTTTTTCTGGAACGTTACTTATCTCCACTTCCTTTAGCTGTTTTTCTGGAGTTTTATCTTGTTCCTTCATCTGGTACATAGCCCTCTGTCTTTTCATCTTGTCTATGTTTCTGTGAATGTAATTTATGTTCCACAGGCTGCACGATTGTAATTCTTCTTGCTTCTGCTGTCTGCCCTCTGGTGTATGAGGCTATCCCTATTACCATTTTCTTAATTTTGTGTGGTTTGTTATTGTAGGTCTTTTCCTTCTCTTGTGTTTTCTGCCTAGAGAAGTTCCGTTAGCATTTGTTGTAAAGCTGTGTTTGATGGTGCTGAATTCTCTTAGCTGTTGCTTGTCTGTAAGAGTTTTAATTTCTCCATTGAATCTGAATGAGATCCTTTCTTGGTAGAGTAATCTTTGTTGTAGGTTTTTCCCTTTCATCTCTTTAAAACTGTCCTTCCACTCCCTTCGGGCTTGCAGAGTTTCTGCTGAATGATCAGCTGTTTCCCTTATGGGGTTTCCCTTGTATGCTATTTGTTGCTTTTTCCTTGCTGCTTTTAATATTATTTCTTTGTATTTAATTTTTGATAGTTTGATTAATGTGTATCTTGGCATGTTTCTCATGGATTAATCCTGTATGGGACTCTCAGCACTTCCTGGACTTGATTGAATATTTCTTATCCCATATTAGGGAAGATTTCAACTACAATCTCTTCAAATATTTTCTCAGTCCCTTTCTTTTCCTCTTCTTCTTCTGGGACCCATATAATTCAAATGTTGTTGCATTTAATATTGTCCCAGAAGTCTCTGAAACTGTCCTCAATTCTTTTTATTCTTTTTTCTTTATTCTGCTCTGCAGTAGTTATTTCCACTATTTTATCTTCCAGGTCACTTATTTGTTCTTCTGCCTCAGTTTTTCTGCTATTGATTCCTTCTAGAGAATTTTTAATTTCATTTATTGTGTTCTTCATCATTGTTTGTTTACTCTTTAGTTCTCCTAGGTCCTTGTTACACGTTTCTTTTATTTTCTGCATTCTGTTTCCAAGATTTTGGATCATCTTTACTATCATTACTCTGAATTCTTTTTCAGGTAGACTGCTTATTTCCTCTTCATATTTTTGGTATGGTGGGTTTTTACCTAGCTCCTTCAGCTGCTGTGTATTTCTCTGTCATCTAATTTTGCTTAACTCACTGTGTTTGGGATCTCCTTTTTGCAGGCTGTAGGTACGTCTTTCCCATTGTTTTTGATGTCTGAACCCAGTGGTTAGGGTTGGTTCAGTGAGTTGTGTAGGCTTCCTGGTGGAGAGGACTGGTGCCTGTGTTCTGGTAGATGAGGCTGGATCTTTTCTTTCTGGTGGGCAGGACTGCATCCGGTGGTGTGTTTTGGCGTGTCTGTGACCTTATTTTGATTTTAAGCAGACTATCTGCAAATGGGTGGGTTTGTGTTCCTGTCTTGCTAGTTGTTTGGCATAGGGTGTCCAGCACTGTAGCTTGTTGGTTGGTGAGTGGAGCTGGGTCTTAGTGTTGAGATTGAGATCTCTGGGAGATCTTTCGCTGTTTGATATTACAGGAGTTGGGAGGTCTCTGGTGGTCCAGTGTCCTGAACTCAGCTCTCTCACATAAGAGGCTCAGGCCTGACACCCGGCCAGAGCACCAAGACCCTCTGAGCCACAAGGTTCAGAAAAGAGGGAGAAAAAAAAGAAGAAAAAAAGAAAAAAAAGAAAATAAGAGAAAATAACATAACATTATTAAAATAAAATATATTGTTAAAAATAAAAAATAAAGAAGTATTAAAAAAAGAAAAAAAAGGAGAGAATGAAAGAAGAGAGCAACCAAACCAATCACAAATCCATCAATGATAACAAGTGCTAAAACTATCCAAAAAAATTAAAAAGTAAAAATAAATGGACAGACAGAAACCTAGGGCAAATGGTAAAGGCAAAGCTATACAGATAAATTCACACAAAGAAGCATACACATAGACACTCACAAAAAGAGCAAAAAAAAAAAATTATATATATATATGAGAGCAACCAAATCAATAAACCAATCTACTAGTGAAAATAAGCTCTAAATACTAAAGTAAGATAAACATAAAACTGGAAACAAATTAGATGCAGAGAGCAAACCCCAAGTCTACAGTTCCTCCCAAAGTCCACTGCCTCAATTTTGTGATGATTCGTTGCCTATTCAGGTATTCCAGAGATACAGGGTACATCAAGTTGATTGTGGAGATTTAAGCCATTGCTCCTACAACTGCTGGGGGTAATTTCCCTTTCTCTTCTTTGTTTGCACAGCTCCTCGTTTTCAGCTTTGTATTTGGCCCTGGCTCTACATGTAGGTTGCCTGAGGGTATCTGTTCCCCTCCCAGACAGGACGGGGTTAAAGTAACAGCTGATTAGGGGGCTCAGGCTCATTCAGGTCTGGGGAAGGATGGGGTACGGAATGCGGGGCAATCCTGTGATGACACAGCCCGACGTGACTTTGCAACAGCCTGAGGCACGCCGTGTGTCCTCCCAGGGAAGTTGTCCCTGGATCACGGGAACCTGGCAGTGGTAGGCTGCACAGCGTCCTGGGAGGGGATGTGTGGATAGTGACCTGTGCTTGCACACAGGGTTCTTTGTGGCTGCAGCAGCAGCCTTAGCGTTTCATGCCTGTCTCTGGTGTCCTTGCTGATAGTCATGGCTCCTGCCCGTCTCTGGTGCTCGTTTAGGTGGTGCTCTGAATCCCATCTCCTTGAACACCCAAAAACAATGGTCTCTTGTCTCTTAAGCAGTTCCAAACTTTCCCATACTCCTTCCCAGGTAGCTATGGTGCACTAGCTCCCTTCAGGCTGTCTTCACGCAACCAACCCCAGTCCTCTCCCTGGAGTCTGACCTCTGAAGCCCTAGCCTCAGCTCCCAGTCCCCACCTGCCCCTGAGGGTGAGCAGACAAACCTTTTAGGCTGGTAAGTGACAGTGCACACCGATCCTCTGTGCAGGAATCTCTCCGCTTTGCCCTGTACACCCCTGTTGCTGTGCTCTCCTCTATGGATCCAAAGCCTCCCACCCCCCATCTGTGCCCGTGAAGGGGCTTCCTAGTGTGTGGAAACTTCTTCTCCTTCACAGCTCCCTCCCAGAGGTGCAGGTCCCATCCCTATCCTTTGTCTCTTTTTTTCTTTTGCTCTACCCAGGTATGTGGGGAGTTTCTTGCCTTTTGGGAAGTCTGAGGTCTTCTGTCAGAATTCAGTAGGTGTTCTGTAGGAGTTGTTCCACATGTAGATGTATTTTTGATGTATTTGTGGGGAGGAAGGTGATCTCCACGTCTTACTCCTCCACCATCTTGAAGGTCCCCCGTGTTTGTGTTTTTAACAGGTTTTTCTCCTGTAATTGATTTCTAATCCCATTGGAAAAGATGCTTGATATGATTTCTATTTTCTTAAATTTACTGTGTCTTGATTTGTGGCTCAAGATATTATCTCTTCTGGAGAATGTTCCATGTGTACTTGAGAAGAAATTGTATTTGGCTGCTTTCAGATGGAATGTTCTATAAATATCAATTAAGGACATCTGGTCTAATGTGTCATTTAAGGCCCATATTTCCTTATTGATTTTCTGTCTGGATCATCTGTCCATTAATGAGAGTGAGCTATTAAAGTCACCCACTATTATTGTGTTACTGTTGATTTCTCCTTTTATGGCTGTTAGCATTTGCCTTATATATTGAGGTGCTCCTATGTTGGGTTCATATATATTTACAATTGTTATATCTTCTTCTTGTATTGATCCTTTGATCATTATGTAGTGTTCTTCTTTGTCTCTTATAACATTCTTTATTTTGAAGTCTATTTTGTCTGATACGAGTACTGCTACTCCAGGTTTCTTTTGATTTCCATTTGCATGGAATGTCTTTATCTATCCTCTCACTTTCAGTCTCTATGTGTCCCTAGATCTGAAGTGGGTCTCTTGTAGACAGCATATATACAGGTTTTGTTTTGGCATCCATTCTGCCAGTCTATGCCTTTTGGTTGGAGCATTTAATCCATTTACATTTAAGGTAATTATTGATATGAATGTCCTTATTGCTATTTTGTTAATTGTTTTGTATTCATTTTTGAAGGTCTTTTTTCTTCCCTTCCTCTTTTTTTCTCTTCTCCTGTGATTTGATATCTATCTTTACTGATGAGTTTGGATTGCTTTTTCTTTTTTGTGTCTATCTATTCTAGACTTTTTGTTTGTGATTCTCATGAGGTTTTGATATAGCAGTCTATATACGTACAGGATTGTTTTAAAAAGCTGATCTCTTAATTTCAAGTGCATTTCCAATATCCTACATTTGTATTTTCCTCTTTTCATGATTGCTGGTTTTGCTAATCATGTTTGTGTGTGGAAGATTTTACTTTATGTTTGTCTTTAGAGTTGAGCTTCCCCATTTGTAATTTTCTTGATTCTAGTTGTGGCCTCTTCTTTTCTGCCTAGAGAATTTCCTTTATGATTTGTTGTAATGCTGGTTTGGTGTTGTTTAATTCTCTTAGCTTTTGCTTGTCTGTAAAGCTTTTGATTTCTCCCTCAAGTCTGAATGAGAGCCTTGCTGGGTAGACTATTCTTGGATGTAGGTTTTTCCCTTTCAACACTTTAAATATATCATGCCATTCCTTTCTGGCCTGTAGAGTTTCTGCTCAAAAATCAGCTGATAACCTTATGGGGGTTCCCTTGCATGTTATTTGTTGCTTTTCCTTAGTTGCTTTTAATACTTTTTCTTCGTCTTTAATCTTTGTTAGTTACATTAATATGTGTCTCAGTGTGTTCCTTCTTGGGATTATGTTGTATGGGACTCTCTGTGCTTCCTGGACTCGAATGAGTGTTTCCTGTCTCATGTTAGAGAAATTTTTGGATATAACCTCTTCAAATATTTTCTCAGGCCCTTTCTCTCTCTCTTCCCTTTCTGGAACCCCTGTAATGCCAATGTTGGTGCATTTAACATTGTCTCAGAAGTCTTTGAGACTGAGCTCATTTGTTTTTATTTTTTGTTCTTTTCCATGTCAGTGATTTCCACCATTCTGTCTTCCAGCTCACTTATCTTTTCTTTTGCCTTAGTTATTTTAGTATTGAATCCTTTTAGTGTATTTTTCATTCCAGTTTTGTATTGTTCATCTATTTGTTCTTTAAATCTTTTAGCTCTTTGTTAAACATCTCTTGTAACTTCTCAGTCTATGCCTTGTTCTTTTTCCAAGATCTTGGATCATCTTTACTATCATTACTCTAAAATGCTTTCCAGTTAGGTTGCTTATCTCCTCTGCATTTAGTTGTTCTTGTGGGGTTTTATCTTGTTCCTTTGTCTGAAACATATTTATCTGCCATCTCATTTTGTCTCACTTTCTGTGTTTGTTGACTCCTTTCCACTGGCTGGAGTATCGTAGCTCCTCTTGCTTCTGGTGTCTACCCTTTGGTGGGTGAGTTTGGTCCTGAGACTTGTAGAGGCTTCCTTGTAGGAGGGACTGCTGCCCGCCCACTGTTAGGTGGATCTGTGTCTTTTCCCTCTGGTGGTCAGGGCTGTGTCATGGGGTGTGTTTATAGGTGGCTGTGAGCTTAGTATAGCTTTAGGCACCCTGTCTGCTGATGGGTGGGTCTGTATTCTTATCCTGCTGGTTGTTTGGCCTGAAGCTTTCCAGCACTGGAACCTGTAGGCTGTTGGGTAGGGCTAGGTCTTGATGCCAAATGACAACCTCTGGGAGACCTCACGGTGATCAATATTCTCTGGGGCCTCTGCCCCCAGGGTCCTTCCCCCCAACCCCATAGTGAGCCACAGTCAATGCCCACCTCTCCAGGAGACACTCCAATACTCATAGTTAGGTCCAGCCCTGCCTTCTATAGAGTTACTGTTTTGTGCTTGGTCACTGTGTATGTGAAACCTTATGTGCACCCTCCTGGAATGAGTCTCTGTTTCCCCCAGTCCTGTGGATCTCCTGTACTCAAGTCTGCTGGCCTTCAAACCCAAATGCTTTGGGGATTTCTCGTCCTGATGCCAGACCCTCAGGCTGGGGAGCCTGATGTGGGGCTCTGGATTCTCACTCTTGTGGGAAAACCTCTGTCATATAATTATTTTCCAGTTTGTAGATTGCCCACCCTGAGGGTATGGGATTTAATTATGCCACAAAAGTGCCCCTCCTGCCAACTTGTTGTGGCATCTTCTTTGTCTTTGAATGGAAAATATCTTTCTTGGTAGGTTCCAGTCTTTCTTGTCAATGGTTGTTCAGCAGTTAGTTGTGATTTTGGTGTTTTTATGAGAGGAGGTGAGCTCAGGCCCTTGTACTCCACTTTTCCAGAACCACAGGGTTGCTTTTAGTTTGGATGTTTGCTGCCTCTTTCATGGCTGTTATCCCCTTGATATGGGGGGGTGCAGGTAAAATGGACCTTGCACACTCCCAGGACGGTGGGAGCAGGGTCTGTTGCCTGCTCTAGGGTCTTCTATGGGCAGCTCCTCTCTGTGCCCTCTGGGAACAGTGGGTGCAGGTCCTGGCACTTGTTCATGGATTTCCTAGGGGTGGATGTGAGCCACTCCCTCCCAGGACAGTGGGTACAGGTTCTGCCACCTGCTCTTGAATTTCCTAGTGGCTGGCACTCTCCATACCCTCCCAGAGCAGCGAGAGCAGAGACTACTGCCTGCCCATGGGTCTCGTAAGGGTGGCCAATTCCCACCTCTGGAGCCCACGATGGTGGTGGCAACTTGTACCCACCTCTGGAGCTCCTGTAGGTGGTGTCCTGTTGCCTGAGAGTTCTCACAGGGAAAGAAGTTCTTATGGTGGTCCTGCTCCCCTCCTGTGTGCTCACAAATAATGGCACCTTGCCTCTTTGGTGGGCTCAGTCTTCTACTGAGTACAACTTCAGCTGCCACAGCCCAGCCTCATCAAGCAGTTTCTGCACAGCCAACCCTGGCCCTCTCTGAAGCCTGAGCTTCAGCACCCAGCCCTGCACCCATTCCAACAGATGAGTGTCTCAGGCTGGGGAGCACAGGGCAGGAGTGACAATCTTCTATGCAGGTAACTCTCCATTTTGCCTTCCACAAGCCAGTTGCTGTGATCTCCTCCTAGGCTCCAAAGCTCCTCCTCCATCCAGTCTGATCTCCCTGACAGTGGGCAGACGTCCCTGGGTGCAGGAACATTTCCTCCTTCACACCTCCCTCCCTGTGGTGTAAGCCCCATCTTGATTGCTTCCTTTTCTTTTTTTTTTTTTTTCCTACTCAGTTACAAGAAGGTTTTCTTGTCTTTTCAGAAGTCTGAGGTCTTCTGTCAGTGTTCAGTTGCTGTTCTGTGTGAATCATTCCACTTGTAGATGTTTTTTTAATGTTTTGTGGGAGAAGGTGAACTCCATGTCCTACTCCTCCACCATCTTGACCCCCACCCCCACAACTGAATTTTATAACCTTGCAAATAGACTAAAGCATCTATCCAGAGATTTTTCAAAATTTCTTAACATTCTCATGTATATTTCCAACCTCATAGTCTGTTCACCTCAAGATCCAAAAAACCAGGTTTAAAATTGTCTCTGATGGCAAAACCATTGACAGTTCAAGAGTAACTCAAGAAAATGCAAGAATGCTTTAGGAAGAGACATGGTGCACTTTTCATGCATCTTCCTGTGGATTCCGCCATCCTCCCAAAATTATCACCTGAGAGGTATTTTGTCTAATAGATCAAATTGGGTTATGGAAAACATTAAAGCCAAAATGTCATTTGTTTTTAAGAAAAGTTTGTATATATATTCTCCCTTTCCATTTGTCTCATAAGTAACAGTAGCTGGTGAACTAAGACTGTTGATAGTGTTGATATTTGTTATATTCTTTTCCTTCTTCCTCTTCCTCTTCCTTTTCCTCTCCTCCTCCTCATTTGTCTTTTCTTCTTCTCTCTTCTTCTTCTTCTTCTCTCTTCTTCTTCTTCTTCTTCTTCTTCTTCTTCTTCTTCTTATTATTATTATTTATTAGTCTTCTAAGTCTATATAGTAGGATTAGAATGGCTCTTTTATTTATGCAGTTAGAATCCTGGCAGGTAAAAGTGTTATAAGAAATTTTGAGACACTGGTTACCGTCACAAAAGTTGCCAACCCTTTGGAATGCAAATTTGCTTTTGGGAAATGGTGGCTATTTTTCCATATAGAGCCCAAGATCTTATAGGAAATGTGGAATAGAATCACCAAACATCCTCATATTCAAAGTTAGAGAAACTGATGGGATTTTGGCAACCCTATGCAAAATCTAATGCCAGGAAAAGCATAGGAGTACAGTGAAATAAAATTTTATTGAAGAACAAATAAGTCTAAGTTGGTGAGTTAGTTTTTAAAATATTTTAAGTAATTTTGGTATAGTATTATTTAAATAAAAATGTTTGACTAGTTCTACAACTTGAGCTATGCTGAAAACACCTGCCAGCTTGATGGTATTTGAGTTTTAGGGAAAACTAATGATACATGTAAGAAATAAGAGAATTCCAATTTTGCAGACTAAGAATAGTTTCCAATAGTTCTGTCCAAGGAAATTGACTAGCTGTGCCATACCTAATAGTAGACAAAACATCCATGAAGGTATGTCACTTAACCTCAATACTATGGGATAGGGAAATGAAACAATGGAAGTGGATTTACCAGGCATCAAATGTCTCTCTTCTTGGTGAATTAAGGCAGAATAGACTCATTGTAGATTAAATAACTCAATCTAGATTTTTTAGACAATTGAGCTGGGACAGCTTTGATGAGGGAAATACTACATTTCCTGCTAATAAGACAGGTAATGGCAAATGTGATTATTTGGAAAAACAAGAAATGTGACTATATTTTACCCCAGATTAATGGAGCTAGTCATACCAGCTATATAAAACATCTATCATCTATATAAATTGCTGTGCTCTTCTTCTTATCCTGTTGCAGGATCAGAAGTAATAGCATCTATCTCATACTATTGTATACTGTGTAATTATGAAATAAAATTTAAAAACTAGAAAAATGATATTTCTATCTTTGATAAGGGAACCTCTTATAATGAGATTATACTTTGGTGCAGAGAGGAATTTGACTTGATCCCTTTGGATATTTCATTAACTGCCATCCCTTCCATACACCTCTCTACAAAAATAAATAAATCAACAAATAAAAGATTGAATGGATTCTAATTGTCAGTAGTTTTTTCCTCCAAGTTTCCATTACAAAGCACCTCAAAGTGAAATGCTAAAACATGTATGGTATTCTTGAATTTGGGGTGCCAATTAGTAAAGTGTGATATTCAATTAAAAGACCAAATCATTTATTTAATGATATCACTAGATTTTAAATTTAAGCCTGATAGACCATAAAGTACTGGATATGTTTCAAGAAAATATTATATTAATATTACATATATGTTTGTGCACATATGTTTATATAGATGCATTACATTTAATAAATATTATTGCTTTGATATGTTGAATAACAATTGTAAAGTGTAAAACCCATTAGTTTAACACTATTAAACTTTAAACTCAAACAAGTCTGTTGGAGCGCATATATTTTATGAAGTCACAGGCAAAGTTTGCAAGATGGCAATATATGTTTAATGCTATAAAATAAAATAGACTGTCAGAGATATTCCAATTAAAGAGTAAAATATAGCATATGTAAAAATAAATTTAGACTTTTGTGGACCAAATTTCATTTTTTGAGAATTAAAATATTATCCAACTTTGACCTAAACTCACATTATTAACTGAAGCTAATTCTCACACTTGACAAAATGTTATGAATATTAATTTTCCACATGTAAATTGGAAAAAAATCCACTTAAATAACTGTACTATATGTATTGCTAAGGAGAAAACAAGCCATGCATATATTGCTGAAATTAAATATAAATTATATAAAAATAAAATTCATAGATAAATTAAGGATTTCTTTACTTTAGGCAAACAGAAATTGAAAAATACAAACAAATCTCAAATGAAAGAAGTATGGCACTAGATCAAGATACTATAAGAGTATAGATGCCAAAAAAAGAGTAAACTGAAAGTCTGTGTATTTAAAAAGTATAGTAATTAGAAAAAATGCATTGCATATCACATATCACCAGTCCTTAGCTCAGCAATTAACATATGGTTGATGTACAGTAGATGATGGATGAGTGAATGAGTAATTCTATTGTAACAAAAGATAGCTGAGGTATTTATATATGGTAGAAATCAAAGATGACCATGCTCAGAACTATAAGAAGGAGAGTTAGATATTTTGTGGGAGAAAATAGAAATAGATAATGACAGAAGTATTAATAAAAAAGCTCATTAGGAAATTAGAAGTAAAAAAAAGAAGAGTAAGAAACTAGTGGCATTAGGTGATTAAACATTTTTGAGGGGGTAATAATATAGAATGTTAGGCATTTTTTAAAAAATAAATTTATTTATTTATTTGTTTATTTATTTATTTATGGCTGCGTTGGGTCTTTGTTGTTGCATGCGGGCTTTCTCTAGTTGCAGTGAGCAGGAGTTACTCTTCATTGCGGTGCACGGGCTTCTCACTGCGGTGGCTTCTCTTGTTGCAGAGCGTGGGCTCTAGGTGCACAGGCTTCAGTAGTTGCAGCACGCAGGCTCAGTAGTTGTGGCTCATGAGAGCTCAGTAGTTGTGGAGCATGGGCTTAGTTGCTCCTTGGCATGTGGGATCTTCCCAGACCAGAGCTTGAACCCATGTCCCCTGCATTGGCAGGCATATTCTTAACCACTTTGCCACCAGGGAAGCCCTAGGCATTTTTAAAAGTCCAAGAAAAAGTTTCCTATGGAGAAGCTGATGTCCAAGGAGAGAGTTAAAAATAAAAATTTATTTGAGCTCAAATATCTTCTAAAATTAATATTTCATGAGTAGTGCAAAGAAAGCTTTTATGTTTATGTCTGTGCATACTGAAAATAACTGTAATCTGACTTCCTGATACCTCGAAAATTATTGGCTTGGGTTTTGAGGTTTGGCTTTTAAGATCATGGAATTTGAGGAAAGCATGAAAGAATTCTGAGAGCGAAATATATATAGAGAAAGGAAGAAAATAACGAAGTCAAAGAATTATTTCAAAGAATATGGAGTGGAAAGACACAAGTTGATTAGTAAGAAGCCAGGAAAGAATGCTTGAAATATACGGTGGGTACTCCATGAATAAACATTGTAAAAAAATTAAGTTAAATGTACTCTTATTAGACTATCCCACTCAAAACTACACCAACGCCCACTCCCCCCCTCCACACCACCACACACACTTTTTTTTAAAATTTGCTGCTGCTTTCCTTGCTTAGAGAGGTAAGAGTGAGTAAGATGCTAAGAGTTGCAGTAACCAGCTAGCAACTGTGAGGGACAACACCCACAAGCTCATTACATCTATTGGAAGGATGGGAGCATATTGGACTATTAGCAGTTTCTTTCAGTTGCAGAATGAACAACAGGGCCACTAATTTGAAAATTAAGCAAATAAATGTTTTTATGATTTTAGCCAATTTTAATTATGTAGTTCCTGTGTGTAGCCAAATGCTCCAGATAAAATACATGATAATTATATTTGCGTATTATTTGAAATTAAGGGTTTGTGGGACTCTTATGGAAAAATATCTTGAAAATAGTCTAAAATGCAGTGTTGGGAGGAAGACAACATAAAATAATTTAAAATGAAAATTATGAAATTTATCTTAAGGTAATTAAAAACCATTGACAAATTACACATTTAAGTATACATATCCATGAAGTACGTACTTTGAGCCAAGCTCTTCTTTGTTTACTGGACACATTGTACCCCACAAGGAGAGAGACAAAAATCAAGTTAAAAAAATGTATATATTTAGGTAGTGATACACAGTGTATAGAAAATATACTTAAATAACATATACACTAACATATTAAAAGAACAAAACACAACAGTAAAATCAAGTACTGTAGAAAATCAAAAGAAAACCAAAAAAAGTCATTTTTTAAATATCTAGGCATCATATGGTTTTAGTAATTTTCAATATTATAGCTGCTATTATAGTGAGCCTTATTTCATTATTATTGCATCAAACATTTGATAGAGTGTTAATATTATTTCAGACTTTGTATCATTATGCAATTCAATGTTTGAACACACACAATGTCAACATGATACATATCTGTAACTATGGAATACAACAAAACACTTATGCTATGAATAATGATAGCACTGAATTGTGTTTTTCAAAATCACTTACTCAGATCATCGCAAAATATATGCTGTAGATCATACCCACAAATACATTGTTGATATATTAAAACACCTAAGAATAATAAACAAAGTAATAAAACTTGACATAAAAGCATTAAGCTTAATAGCAAAAGAATGATTTAAACCATAGTCATTAATCCTTTCATTGGATATTAAATATGAGAATATTAGCTTATTATTAGTGTTATTCACTTTAGTACTTAATATCAATTTTCTAACTTCATTAACCGCAGTGCTAAAATAAATTGAATTTTTTACCTTAGAAGTCATCACTCACAATCACAGTAGTAAAAATGAGAATTACAAAAAAGTGATGCAAAGTAATATGCATATTTTATTCTCACTTTGAATAGATTATCATGAACAACCATGAGAAAGTCCAGCTAGCTAATTAACTGTTCTGTAAGAGTAACTAACTTATTTTTTCTTTTGAAATGATAGTAAAAGTTACCCAAACTGCAAGAAAAGTATGGTAACTACATTTTCCTTACTGATTATCTCAACTAAATGTTGGTCTGTGCCTAGACACTTTTTTGGGGCACTGGAGGGGTGTTGCGGGGAGGTAGAAAAGAGCAACCACTGTCAGCGCACCTAAAATAGAGCCACTGACCAGCTGCACACCTTAGGTGAAAGCTTGACAGAATCACTAGGGCACACAGATGACTCTAGCCACACTGAAATTCTTGAAGGTACTCTTATGCTTGCTTCTCTAAATGATGCTTCCTATGCTAATATTTCTTCCTTCCCTATCTGATAATCTCCTATTTGTCTTTCTAGACTCATCTCATAAATCATTTCTATGAGGCTTTCACTAATTTTTAGCTGAGTTAAATGTGTCTGCTACTATGTTTCCACAGCCCTTTGCTCAGACTCTTTTCACTACTGTGTTTATTACCTTACTCTGCTAAACTTACTCTTCCGTGCTATGCAATGTAAACTCCTCTTTACCTAATTTAAACCTATGAATCTCCCTGCTCCCCACCAAACAAATGAATTATCCTTTGACTCCACTTCCCCCTGAAGGTGCCTTAACACATATTTCACAGAGAAATTAGTTGTTGTCTAATAAGAGTACTCTAATTTTCCTGCAATCAGATAAAACAACCTGTCTACACACTGATTCATCCTCTTTTCCCTGCCTTTTGTAAATTTGAGGTCCTTTCCTTTGACCTCTATAGAAAGGTCAATCTGTACCTGCACCTCAGATCCACCTACTCTCAGTAACCTATACTATCACTTACTTATTTTCCTCTTGTGGGAATTCAACTCTGCCTCTTACCTTGATCATTTTTATCATAACTTAAATATGCTCTTTCACAGATACCATTTATGCCAACCACTATGTTCACATACATATTTTTTCTCTTTATTAATTGACCTCTGAAGAGTATTCAGTATTTTTCAACATTCCTGTATCTTGAAAGATGCCCTTTTGGCTTCTATGGCAATACCATCACACTCCCTTTCCCCACTGATAACCACTAGTTTGTTCTCTATATGAGAGAGTTTCATTGTTTAGATTCTACATGTAGGTGATAAGATAGAGTATTTGTCTTTCTCTGTCTGACTTATTTCACTAAGCATAATCCTCTAGGTCCATCAACATACTTGCAAATGGCAGAATTTCATTCTTTTTTATGGCTGAGCAGTATTCCTATATATATATGTATACATATATACGTGTGTGTGTATATATATAAATATATCACATCTTCTTTATCCATTTATCTGTTGATGGACACTTTGGTTGCTTCCATACCTTGGCTATTGTAAATAATGCTGCTACAAACCTTGGGGTACATATATCTTTTTGATTTAATGTTTTCATTTTCTTCGCTATATACCCAGGAGTGGAATTGCTGGATAATGTGATAGTTCTAATTTTAGTTTTTGAGGAATCTTCATACTGTTTTTCATAGTGGATGCACACATTCACATTCCCAAAAACAGTGTACAAAGGTTCCCTTTTCTCCACATCCTATCCAAGATTTGTTATTTGTAGAATTTTTGATGATAGCCTTTCTGACAGGTGTGAGGTGATATCTCATTGTGGTTTTAATTTGCATTTCCCTGATGATTAATGATGTTGAGCATCTTTTCATGTTAGCCATCTGTATGTCTTTGGAGAAAAGTCTATGCAGGTCTTCAGCCCATTTTTTAACTGGGTTTTTTTTTTTTTTTTTTTTTAAGTTGTATGTGTTATTCATATATATTGGATATTAACCCTTTGGTAGTTCTATCATTTGCAAATACTTTCATCCATTCAGTAGGTTGTTTTTTCATTTTGTTGATGGTTTCCTTTGCCTTGAAAAGCTTTCAAGTTTAATTAGGCCCCATTTATTTATTTTTGCTTTTATTTCTTTTGCCTTAGGAGGCATATACCAAAAAAAAAAAAAAAAAAAAGCTATGATATGTCAAAGATTGCTCTGCCTATGTTTTCTTCTAGGAATTTTATGGTTTCAGTCCTTACATTTAGGTATTTAATCCATTTTGAGTCTATTTTTGTATATAATGTGAGGAAATGTTCTAATCTCATTTTGTTATACGTAGCTGTCCAGTTTTCCCAGCACTACTTATTGAAGAGACTTTTTCTCTTTTGTATATTCTTGCTTTCTTGTCATAGATTAATTGACCATAGATTCATTGGTTTATTTCTGGGCTCTCTATTCTCTTCCATTGATCCATGTGTCTGTTTTTGTGCCAGTTCCATGCTGTTTTGATTACTGTAGCTTTGTAGTATAGTAAACCTAAAGTCTCCACCAAAATACTATTAGAACTAATAAATGAATTCAGTAAAAGTTCAGGATACAAGGCTCATATACAGAAATCTGTTGCTTTTCTATACCCTAAAAATGAGCTATCAGAAAGACTAAGAAAGAAAACAATCCAATCCCATTTAAAATCATATCAAAAAGAATAAAATGTCTAGAAATAAACTTACCCAAGAAAGTCAAAAACCTATACACTGAAAACTATAAAACATTGATGAAGGAATTTGAAATGATACAAAGAAATGAAAAGATATACCATGTTCTTAGATTGGAAGAATTAGTATTTTTTAAATGTCTGTACCACCCAAAGCAATCTACTGATTTAATTCAATTCCTATCAAAGTACCCATGACATTTTTCACAGAACTAGAACAAATGATGCTATAATTTATATGGAACCACAAAAACCCTAAATTGCCAAAGCAATTTTGAGGAAAAAATAACAAAGCTGAAGATATCATGCTTACTGACTTTCATTTTTATAATTTTATCTCCACATTTCAGACACAATGATATTTTTTAAAGCCTGCTAAATTAACCATGTTAGTCCATACTTAAAATCTTTCTGCTTTCTGTGACCCAGGAGAAAGTCCAATATTTGTCAACTGGTGTATTCTGCCTTGTTTGAGCTATGTTTTTATTTTTATTTTATTAATCTTGTCTTTTTTTCTAGCTTTATTGAGGTATATTTAATATACAAAAAACTCTACATATTTAATGTGTACCTTTTATGGAATTTGGACATATGCATACACTCATGATACAGTCACCACAACCAAGGTAATAAACATATCCATCATGTCCAAAAGATTTCTTATGTTCCCTTTTTTTTTTCTTGTGTGTGTGTGGTAAGAACACAATATGAGATCTATCCTCTTAACAAGTTTTTAAGTGTACAACACCGTTTTGTTTGAGCTTGTCTTATCCTGATCTCTGCAGCTTCATCTTGGACCACTATTCTCCAATTTGTCAGAGCTCTAGTCACACTGGAGTCTCTCTGTTCATTAAATATACCATGTCTCCTCCTACTACATGTCTAGAACATATCTCTTCTACCTTTTATTCAGTAAATCCCTACTCATCTCACACATATCAATTCGACTGTTTTGCCTTCATGAAAGTTTTTCCTGACTCAGATTACCAAGTCTCTTTAAAAGTTTGTCTCTTCTCTTCATGACTTTTATCACCTTTGACATTTTATATTTTTCTGTGTAATCATTTCATTTCTATCTGTTTCTTTATATATACCCTAAACTCCAGGAAGGCATGGAATATATATACCTTTCTTCTCTTCTTTGCCAAGTGCAAGAGCCAAGCATAGTGTTTGAAATATAGTAGGTAATCAATTATATTTGTTGCATGAGTATTATTTTGAAATTTTAAATTTCTACTTCTTTCTTTCTTCCTCCTTTAAACTCAGAGATGTTGAAATTATTCATCTTTGAATAAACAGTTCCTCACATCTACTAAGAAAAAAACCACTTTTTCATTAAGGTTGGTTGGAAATGTAAGGGGAAGAATATATTAAGGAAATGAGATAGTTATTGTAAATCCTTCAGAAGATATTGTTTCTTATAATTACAATGACATCTAATAGAACACCACTGAATTTGAAATAGCTCCTTTTTCCATTTGTTTCTACAAGTGCATTATACTTTGGTTTATTTTCCATTACCATTTTTAATTTCTGAAGTAATTTAAATAACTTACATAGGGCTGTTGAGGTGAATAAAAGAAGGAATCACTATACAGAAAGACTCTTATTTCTGGTATCTGACTCTTGTAAATAACTCATTTTCAAGCTGACAAATGGTAGAGAAGCAGCATTGCCTTGTGTTCTCCTGAGCCTATTAATTAACACCAATCTCTAATAAAATTTTTATAAAAATTGAGGAATTAGTGTATCTAATCTTCAAATTTAAATTCTCTCTTTGAACTTAAAAACAAATGATGATACCTTTGTATGTTTAATAATACAAATTAGAAAATAATTGTGATACTATTGTAAACTTTTATTTAATCCCTGAATTAGAAAAAAACAATATAAATACCTCACCATTATAAAATGAGACCTATAATATGCCAGGTATATACATATTAATATCATGAGAATTGACATTATACTTAAACTAAAACTATTTAATGTTGGAATTGAGACCTTGAATGTCAACATTTTCTCAGATATTTGTAAATAATGCTGGGAAAATATTTTGACAGTCTGGACTGAAATGTCTTCATTAGAAACCAGATACTACTCATGATATAAAATATTATTCTCACCGCTTTCTGTTGCTATTATTCATTCTCTCAAATATAATCTTTATTACAAGTGGAGAATGAACCAACTGCATCATTGCAGTTTGTGTCAGGAAGATAAAAAAATGTTCCCAATTTGGTGTTCCCCAAGTGTGCATTAGTTGGGCAGAATTAATGGAGCTATCTATCACTTCCAGTTCTCCTCTGTGAGCAGGAAGCAGTAGATGACCCAGCTGACTCAGCTCAGCTAGTTTGTTATTCATATGCTGACTGCAGTGTCATTATGATAGATGGGTCACAGATGTCTAAGGCTCAGTTGGGCAAAGGTATCTGAACTACCATGTCAATCTATAGGTGATTTTTGCAGCATAGTTCTTAATTTAAAAGGTGTAGTTGGAAAAAATCATGAATTCAAATTGTGGATAGAAATGAAAATTTCTAGCAGCAAACTCCAAAATGGATTTAGTCACTGCTGTTATAAATGGGAAAAAAATGGGAGAAATAGCCAATAGTTCCAATCAATCTGTGATATAAAAAACCAATCAAACAAGCCAGATAGACAACTAGAGCATAATCAGTACTTGCTGAAAATATCTTGGACCAAATTACTAAGATAAAATTATTAAAAAAGGACAATTACTTCAAAATCTTAGACTCAGGTTGATTAACATTTCCTAATATATTTGTACCACTGATGGTTTACTAATTACCAAAAACTTCATATCAAAAAATATCACTGACTATGGAAGCTAAACGCCAAAAGTTTGCCTTATACATCTTTTTCCATAATTTCCCAAATTTGAGAAGTTCAATAAATGTGGGAAAATGTTGAGAAAAAGATTGAACAGATAAAATGATGTGTACTGCTATATTCTTATCCTCCATACCCAATCCAACCCCATAAGAATTATACCATTTTATACCTTTGAAGTATTTAATTCTTGGGTGTAGGACTTTTTGTCATTTCTTTCCCTTTCCCTAGATTCCATCATTTTTGAATAATGTACAGATCCAGGCATGTACCATCTTTGACATGTCAGAATGATTATTTCTAGAGAACTGTCAAGTTATATCAACTTTCATCCTATGTTAAAGTTTGAACTGGAGTATTTGATTCAAGGACTCCCTTTCTGAATTTGACAGTATGACACTAAGAATCTAGTGATAGATGTGAGATATACACCTGGAATTTGAATGATTTCCTGAATGTTTGGAATCTGAATATAAATGTTAATAAATGTATTAGTTCTAATACTAAATTAATATAAACATTATTTTGGTGTATAGGGAGTGAATTTTTGAAACTTTTCAAATTGACATTTTCATAAAAGTATTTTGAATATGTGTGAGATTATTCCTTTAGTCTATGTTAAAAGCAACACAGAAATTTATATTCTATATTTTATTGTATTTAGTGTTATTTATTTCAAAATATATTTTAAACAAATCAGGCTGTATTAGAACTGTTTAAAATATTCTTTTAAACCTCATATTATTTTTAAAAATCTATAGGCTCACCATTTAAGGGTTTATCTCTCCCTCTCCCAGGACATAATATATGACAGAAATAAATGTTAAATTCAAAGAACACCCAAACCTAGATCACCTTTGGAAGATGTGGGGTAATAAGAGTAAAAGTAGCAATTTTTTCATTCAATGATTTTTTTTCTTTGAGAAAAAGCTTAACATATTTTTTAAATGATGAATATAGCAACCTAAGCTGACAAACTGGTCAGTGTAGTTCAGAGTACTAAAATAGAACATTTGTTAACCAAATTCCAAATACACTATAGAGATATAATAGCTCAGTCTCACAGCATATATTTATGTTGTAATGATTAGTTTGCATAATAGATTTTAAAAAATGCTCCATAATGCACCCTGCAGAAAACAGTGAAAAATCTAGGGAAAAAAAATAAGTAAAATATTATCCTATAGAACATTTCCCCAGTACTAAATTTAATGAGAAATATATATAGGTTCCCATATTATATCAGGATTAATTAGGTACATTTTCAAGATGCAAAATTTGGATTTTTAAAACTTTTTTGGGGGGGAACTTAGAAAAAATAGATAAACCTAAATGTACAGGTTAGCAAATGAATGTAATGAGAATCCATGAAACTACCATTCAAGTCAAAAAAATAAATATTTCCAGTACTCAGAGGCCCCTATGTGGTTCTCTTCTTGATCACAATAATCCCATATCTTGACTTTTATTGTTATTAATTCTGTGCTCTTCTCTATAGTTTTATTATCTAATTACACCTGCATGATATATGTATGCATCAGTCAGCGTTCAGTCACAGAACCAGGAGCAAAATGAGATGTATATTAAGAGTTTTATTGCAAGAAATTGGCATATGCAATTGTGGGAGATGAATAGGCAAGTCTAAAATCCATAGGGCCGGCCGTGAGGAAGGGCAGGCTGGATGAATTTAAGTTGCTAACAACAGGCATAACTTCTTCCTCATCAGGGAAGCCTCAGTTCTGCTGCTTTTAAGGCTGCCCAACTGATTGAGTCAGGACGTTCAGATTATCTAGGACACTCTCCCTTACGTAAAATCAACAAATTATGGATGCTAACCACATCTACAAAATGCCTTCACAACAATAGCTGGAATAGTGCTTGATTGAATAACTGGGGACTATTGCTTGAGCAAGCTGACATATGAAAAGGTCATCACAGCATGTAAGCCTATGTATGCATGAATTAGTTTTACCTACTTTTTAACTTTATTTGAATTTATTTTTGCAGAATATATTCTTTTCTGTTTACCTACTCCTGCTCAATATTATTCTTCAAAAGTCTGCCATGTTGTTGCTTGTAGTTGTTTTTCTTTTTTTTTTTAGTAAACCATGACACAATTATTTGTTCTATGAATGCATATTTGGGTAATTTTCCATTTGGGGTAATCATAAACAATGCTTCTATGAGTGTTCTTCAATATTAGTATCTTGATACACAAAAGAATACATCTCTGCACCATACATATCTAGAAACGAATCACCAGGTCATAGGGTATGCAGATCTTTTACCTGACCCAGTTAAAGAAAAATTACTTTGACACTTGTTACAATACAATTTATCCAGGGACTGTTGTAATACGAGTCAAATCTATTGCATTTAGGAAGAGAGATTCAGCTTAACTTCGAAGACAGCAAGGACACGGGGTATTGATAGTCAAGGAGTGGAGTGGAGGGGTGAGTGGATGGAAAATTACTAAGAGGAGACATTAAGCATAAGGGGATTCTAGCTAACCTGACCTAAAAGAATTCGTAATAAAGGCAGACCAGGGATTTAGACATCAAGAGTGGAGGATGACGATCAGATATCAAGGGTGAGGGATTCTCACTATAATGATTTAGCAGGATTTTTGCTTAAGGCAGGCCAGTTCAAGGCTTAGTCCAGAAGAGGGCTCAGAGGAGCCTGACTAGAGTTTGGTCAAGGAAAGATTTGTTATCACCAGATAATGTCAAACTCTTTTCCAAAGTAAAGGTACCAATTAACACTACTCTACAGAAGTGCATGAGAATTTATCTTGCTCAACAAACTTGTTAACAATTGGACTTCTCAATGTTAGCCATACTTGTGGGGATCTAAAATCACTGATTTTCTTTTTCTTTTTCTTTTTCTTTTTTTTTCTTGATTACTAAAGAGGGGTGTCACATTTCTATATGTTTATAGGCCTTTTGTATTTTCATTTTTATAAAGTGTGTATATAAGTTTTTACCTATTGCTTTGTGTGTCTTTTATTTAATGATTTTTGAGGGTTTCTGTGTGGATATGAGTCCCTTGTCAGTGGTTGGGAATGTCATCTCAGCCTCTCTGTTGTTAAGTTTACATTCTCTTAATGGCTTTTTTTAATGAGAAGTTCTTAGTTTAATGCATTCAAATTTATCAATCATTTTCTTTAAAGTTTCTGCTTTTTCTGTCAGTTTAGGAATCTTTCACTACACAGATGTCATGAAGTTATTTTCATTTATTAGTTAATTTATTTCCTTTTGCTCTGTAAAGACAAGTTTATCATAAGCCTAGCATCCATATCTCTGTAAGCCTGTTTCTAGTTTCTCTTTATTCTATTTCATTGGTTTACTATACTATCCCTGTACCAATATTATAGGGTCTTGACTAAATAGTTTTATATCTTAATATCTGATAGAACAAGCCTTTTCATCCCTTTCTTCTTCTATAATGGGTCTTGACTCTTCTTGATTGTTTGGAATTCCATATAAATCTTACAATTTGTTTAATTCCACAAATAAACTGTTCAGGTTTTGTTTGGATAGCCTTTGATTTATGTCTCAGTTTGAGAATTGACATCGGGTTTGTGGGTGGGTCTCACCATCGACTAAGCAGACTTCCACTATCTAATCATGCTTTTATTCCCTAAACTTCCTCCCTCTGTTGTGCCTCCCTTGACAATACCTGCAAAAAAATAATTTTTAAATAGAATATCTTGTAGCTCTCAGAACCTTTGGGAGGAGTAGAGAGTAATGTTTGCAACCCAGAATCTCTCTGGTTCCATCTACTTAAGGAGTTGAAATACTGGATTTAAAAAGTTTATGTTTAAGCAGTTAAAGAATTAAATCAGGTGTTTGTCTTCAGTAACTATCCCTTCACACTAAGAAATTATAGTTCTTCTCATGGTCTTTGATTCTTTATTTTACTAATGTCATCAAATACAGACTCCAGTGTTCTCCTATGTGATTCAGGTAAACATGAGCCATCAACCTTCCCTCCACTGTTAAATAATTGAAATGTTTTGTACTCTATTTTAGGATTTTCTCTTCAATAATACTGTGACAGACTCCATGGATATTATTAGCTGAAGTTGTTTCAAAAGAGGTCAGTAAGGTCGAATGACAGAGAAGGAAAAAAAGAACAATATTATCACTCAAGGTACAAAGGTAGAAGTAATAAAACAATTTGAGGTTATTGAAAAACTTACCCAAGTGGGTAAAGTGTTAGGGATTACATGCTGTACAATTTTCAAATCAGCAAAAATGAGTAATCCTGCTGTAAATAATTCAAATCTTGAAGCATATGCTTACCTTGAGATTTATTTTGTAAATGGTTTTGCTATTAAGATTTTTAAATATCGTATAATTATCATTTTCTCTCTAATACATATTTAAATTTTCTACCCTTAATTTTATTATTTAAATTTTCCAGTGGCAGTTTTTACTTTTGATAAAATGGGTCTCACTTTTAATGATGGAAATTGGTATAAAGCAGGATTTGATTAATAGAAATCCACCCTCCATTAAACAATCATGAAAATGTTTCTAATATCTTAATAGAACTTGGAGAAAGCCACTTAGAGATATAACTATGTTTAATATTTATTATAAATTTCTATTTCCTGACTTTCTAACACATATAAAATAACTATAGTAAATTTATTTTAAAAATGGGGAAATAATTATTTTGTTTCAAAGAGAATTATTATTGCTCTTATGAACTATTGTAAATTTAAATGACTCAATAAATGAACATGCCCTGTAGTAACCACTTTTTTCTCATCAACTTTTTAAGAATATTATATTTAGCTGTAATGAGGAAAACAGTCATCATAAGTATTATTTATAAGAAATAGCAATATAATACTTCCAAATGTATGAAAAATGTTCACTATGTCTTATAGTGGGGGATTTCACATTTAATTTAACTGGCAAGTTATCAATTAACTGAAAAAAATGCATTAAATATACATCTTAAATTGCAGAATTACTTTAAAGGTAATTGCATCTCTTCAGGGTGCCTTTAACCATAGTTAATTATTACTGTAATGTGGAGTTGCTATTTCACTGCATTTTTAATAAAGGTCCAAAACCACTTTTGGAATTTGCCCCCTTGTGTGTCTTCACCAGATATTTAAATCGTTTTCTAATGGCATGCATTATAAAGGATTTAGCAACTAAGGCAAAAATCATTAAACTTTCCATTTTCATTTACAGGGTTTCTCATTGGTAATCAGTGCTTTAGTTCCTAAACTGTTTAAACCATTTGTTTTCTTTCTACTGACTTTCACACATCCTGGAAAAAACCTTGAGAAAACACTTATGGCTAACATTTTAGTAACAATTTTATAAAAAATTTTCCTCAAGGCTCTATTGTAATAAAGATATTAAAACAGGTGGAAACTATGCTTCCTTTCTAATCACTTAATAAAAGATATTCTCTATGATCACTTGAGCTTTTCCTTTACCTATTGAATAAAAGGAAACAATGGAAAAATCTGAGGATAGACTCAATTTGTGAGTTGCCTCAAGTTTATACAATCTGGGAAGGCCTTTTTAAGAAAACTAACAAACAGAAATTGTATGTGTGTCATAAGGACAAGTAAAAATAAAAACTAAGAGAGGATTAATTCTCCTTGTTGAAACTGAGGAAAGAAACTCCTCCACCCCCTTTTTTTCTTAGGGCCTTTATTTTAGAAAACATGTTAGTATTTTCCACTCTCTTTAAAATGTCTATATAGGTTGCTACCAGCGGCATCTGCATATAAAGAGATCCCAAACGCACTGCCGCTGGTGCCTAGTCCCCAGGGAGTTCTGCCTCTTCAGGGACTCTCCCAGACCAGCAGCCGTGTGGCTGACAGGGTCTTCATGCTCTGACCAGGTGTCAGGCCTGTGCCTCTGAGGTGGGAGAGCCAAGTTCAGGACATTTGTCCCCCAGAGACCTCCCAACTCCATGTAATATCAAATGGTGAAAGGTCTCCCAGAGATCTCCATCTCAATGCTAAGACTCAGCTCCACTAAATGACCAGCAAGCTACAGTGCTGGACACCCTATGCCAAACAACTAGCAAGAAAGACAGGAACACAACACTCCACCCATTAGTAGAGAGACTGCCTAAAATCATAATAAGGTCACAGACAGCTCAAAACACACCACTGGGTGCGGTCCTGCCTGCCAGAAAGAAAAGATCCAGCCACAAACACCAGAACACAGGCACCAGTCCCTGCCACAAGGAAGCCTACACAACCCACTGAACCACCTTACCCACTGGGGGAGGACACCAAAATCAATGGGAACTACGAACCTGCAGCCTGCGAAAAGAAGACCACAAACCCAGTAAGTTAAGCAAAATGAGAAGACTGAGAAACACACAACAGATGAAGGAGCAAGGAAAAAACCCACCATACCAAACAAATAAAGAGGAAATAGGTAGTCTACCTGAAAAAGGATTCAGAGTAATGATAGTAAAGATGATCCAAAATCTTGAAAATAGAATGCAGAAAATACAAGAAACATTTAAAAAGAAACTAGAAGAACTAAAGAGCAAGCAAACAATGATGAAGAACACAATAAATGAAATTAAAAATTCTCTAGAAGGAATCAATAGCAGAATAACTGAGGCAGAAAAACGGATAAGTGACCTGGAAGATAAAATAGTGGAAGTAACTACCACAGAGCAGAATAAAGAAAGCAGAATGAAAAGAATTGAGGACAGTCTCAGAGACCTCTGGGACAACATTAAACACACCAACATTCTAATTATAGGGGTTCCAGAAGAAGAAGAGAAAAAGAAAGGGACTGAGAAACTATTTGAAGAGATTATAATTGAAAACTTCCTTAATATGGGATAAGAAATAGTCAAGTCCAGGAAGTGCTGAGAGTCCCATAAGGGATAAATCCATGAGAAACATGCCAAGATACATATTAAACAAACTATCAAAAATTAAATACAAAGAAAAAATATTAAAAGCAGCAAGGGAAAAGCAACAAAAAACATACAAGGGAATCCCCATAAGGTAAACAACTGATCATTAAGCAGAAACTTGGCAAGCCAGAAGGGAGTGGCAGGACATATTTAAAGTGCTGAAAGGGAAAAACCTACAACAAAGATTTCTCTACCTAACAAGGATCTCATTCAGATATGATGGAGAAATTAAAACATTTATAGACAAGCAAAAGCTAAGAGAATTCAGCACTACCAAATCAGTTTTAGAAAAATGCTAAAGAAACGTCCCTAGGCAGGAAACACAGGAGAAGGAAAAGACCTATAATAACAAACCCCCCAAAATTAAGAAAATGGTCATAGGAACATACATATAAATAACTACCTTAAATGTAAATGGATTAAATGCTCCAACCAAAAGACATAGACTGGCTGAATGGATATGAAAACAAGACCCATATGTATACGGTCTACAAGAAACCCACTTCAGACCTAGGGAGACACATACAGACTGAAAGTGAGGGGATGGAAAAATATATTCTACTCAAATGGAAATCAAAAGAAAGCTGGAGTAGCAATTCTCATATCAGATCAAATAAACTTTAAAATAAAGGATGTTACAAGAGACAAGGAAGGACACTACATAATGATCAAGGGTTCAATCCAAGAAGAAGATATAACAATTATAAATATATATGCACCCAACATAGGAGCACCTCAGTACATAAGGCAAATGCTAACAGCCATAAAAGGGGAAATCGACAGTAACACAATCATAGTAGGGGACTTTAACACCCAACTTTCACCAATGGACAGATCATCCAAAATGAAAATAAATAAGGAAACACAAGCTTTAAATGACACATTAGACAAGATGGACTTAATTGATATTTACAGGACATTCCATCCCAAAACAACAGAATACAATTTCTTCTCAAGTGCTCATGGAACATTCTCCAGATAGATCATATCTTGGGTCACAAATCAAGCCTTGGTAAATTTAAAACAATTGAAATCATATCAAGTAACTTTTCCGACCACAATGCTATGAGACTAGATATCAATTACAGGAAAAAATCTCTAAAAAAATACAACACATGGGGGCAAAACAATATGCTACTAAATAACCAAGAGATCACTGAAGAAATCAAAGAGGAAATAAAAAAATACCTAGAAACAAATGACAATGAAAACACGACGACCCAAAACCTATGGGATTCAGCAAAAGCAGTTCTAAGAGGGAAGTTTATAGCAATATAATCCTACCTCAAGAAACAAGAAACATCTCAAATAAACAGCCTAACCTTATGCCTAAAGCAATTACAGAAAGAAGAACAAAAAACCCCAAAGTTAGCAGAAGGAAAGAAATCATAAAGATCAGATCAGAAATAAAAGAAAAAGAAATGAAGGAAACTATAGTAAACATCAATAAAACTAAAAGCTGGTTCTTTGAGAAGATAAACAAAATCGATAAACCATTAGCCAGACTCATAAAGACAAAAAGGGAGATGACTCAAATCAACAGAATTAGAAATGAAAAAGGAGAAGTAACAACTGACACTGCAGAAATACAAAGGATCATGAGCAATTACTACAAAAAACTATATGCCAATAAAATTGACAACCTGAAAGAAATGGACAAATTCTTAGAAAAGCACAACCTGTTGAGACTGAACCAGGAAGAAATATAGAATATAAATTGGCCAATCACAAGCACTGAAATTAAGACTGTGATTAAAAATTTTCCAACAAACAAAAGCCCAGGAGCAGATGACTTCACAGGCAAATTCTATCAATCATTTAGAGAAGAGCTAACACCTACCCTTCTCAAACTCTTCCAAAATATAGCAGAGGGAGGAACACTCCCAAAGTCATTCTGCAAGGCCATCATCACCCTGGTACCAAAACCAGACAAAGATGTCACAAAGAAAGAAAACTATGGCCTATTATCACTGAGGAACATAGATGCAAAAATCCTCAACAAAATACTAGCAAACAGAATCCAACAGCACATTAAAAGGATCATACAACATGATCAAGTGGGGTTTATCCCAGGAATGCAAGGATTCTTCAATATACGCAAATTAATCAGAGTGATAAACCATATTAACACACTGAAGGATAAAAAAGATATAATCATCTCAATAGATGCAGAAAAAGACTTTGACAAAATTCAACACCGATTTATGATAAAAACCCCCAGAAAGTAGGCATAGAGGGAACTAACCTCAACATAATAAAGACCATGTATGACAAACCCACAGGCAACATCGTTCTCAATGGTGAAAAATTGAATGCATTTCCTCTAAGATCAGATAGAAGACAAGGTTGTCCATTCTCACCACTATTATTCAACATAGTTTGAAAAGTTTTAGCCACAGCAATCAGAGATGAAAAAGAAATAAATGGAATCCAAATCAGAAAAGAAGTAAAGCTGTCACTGTTTGCAGATGACATGATACTATACATAGAGAATCCTAAAGATGCTACCAGAAAACTACTAGAGCTAATCAATGAATTTGGTAAAGTGGCATGATACAAAATCTGTGCACAGGAATCTCTTGCATTCCTATACACTAAAGATGAAATATCTGAAAGAGAAATTAAGGAAACACTCCAATTTACCATTTCAACAAAAAGAATAAAACACATAGGAATAAAGCTACCTAAGGAGACAAAAGACCTGTATGCAGAAAACTATAAGATACTGATGAAAGAAATTAAAGATGATACAAACAGATGGAGAGATGTACCATGTTCTTGGATTGGAAGAATCAACATTGTGAAAATGACTATACTACCTAAAGCAATCTACAGATTCATTGCAATCTCTATCAAACTACCAATGGCATTTTTTACAGAACTAGAAAAAAAAAATTTCACAATTTGTACAGAAACACAAAAGACCCCAAATAGCCAAAGCAATCTTGAGAGACATAAACGAGCTGGAGGAATCAGGCTCCTGGATTTCAGATTATACTAAAAAGCTACAGTAATCAAGACAGTATGGTACTGACACAAAAACAGAAATATAGATGAATGGAACAGGATAGAAAGCCCAGAGATAAACCCACACACATATGGTCAACTTATTTTTGATAAAGGAGGCAAGAATATACAATGGAGAAAAGACAGCCACTTCACTATGTGGTGCTGGGAAAACTGGACAGCTACATGTAAAAGAATGAAATTAGAACACTCCCTAATACCATACATAAAAATAAACCCAAAATGGATTCAAGACCTAAATGTAAGGCTAGACATTATAAAACTCTTAGAGGAAAACATAGGCAGAACATTCTATGACATAAATCACAGCAAGATCCTTTTTGATCCACCTCCTAGAGTAATGGCAATAAAAACAAAAATAAAGAAATGGGACCTACTGAAACTTAAAAGCTTTTGCACAGCAAAGGAAAACATAGCCCAGATGAAAAGACAACCCTCAGAATGGGAGAAAATATTTGCAAATGAAGCAACTGACAAAGGATTAATCTCTAAAATTTACAAGCAGCTCATGCAGCTCAATAACAAAAAAACAAACAACCCAACCAAAAACTGGGCAGAAGACGTAAACAGACATTTCTCCAAAGAAGATTACCAACAAACTTATGAAAGGATGTTCAACATCACTAATCATTAGAGAAATGCAAATCAAAACTACAATGAGGAATCACCTCACACCGGTCAGAATTGCCATCATTAAAAATCTACAAACAATAAATGCTGGAGAGGGTGTGGAGGAAAGGGAACCCTCTTCCACTGTTGGTGGGAATGTAAATTGATACAGCCACTATGGAGAACAGTATGGAGGTTCCTTAAAAACCTAAAAATAGGAGTACTGTACAACCCAGCATCCGACTACTGGGCATATACCCTGAGAAAACCATAATTCAGAAAGAGTCACATACCACAATGTTCATTGCAGCTCTATTTACAATAGCCAGGACATGGAAGCAAACTAAGTGTCCATCAACAGATGAATGGGTAAAGAAGATGTGGCCATATATACAATGGACTATTACTCAGCTATAAAAAGAAATGAAATTGAGTTATTTGTGAGGTGGATGGACCTAGAATCTGTCATACAGAGTGAAGTAATTCAGAAAGAGAAAAACAAATACCATATGCTAACACGTATATATGGAATCAAAAAGAAAAAAAAAAAAAAAAAGGTTCTGAAGACCCTAGGGTCAGGACAGCAATAAAGACACAGACAAAGAGAATGGACTTTTAGGGCATGGGGAAGGGGAAGGGTAAACTGGGACAAAGTGAGAGAGTGGCATGGACATATGTACACTACCAAATGTAAAATAGATAGCTAGTGGGAAGCAGCCACATAGCACTGGGAGATCAGCTTGGTGCTTGGTGACCACCTAGAGGGGTGGGGTAAGGAGGTGGGAGGGAGACGCAAGAGGGAGGATATATGGAGATATATGTATAGCTGATTCACTTTGTTCTAAAGCAGAAACTAACACACCATTGTAACGCAATTATACTCCAATAAAGATGTTAAAAAAAATGTCTATATAACCTTTTGAGTACTAGATAGGCCTTTTGCCAGCTTTATGACCCAGGAATGTCTTTCTCAAGGACCTGAGAGACATCTCTTTCAAGTGTAAAGAAGACAACACCCCTATCTCCCAGTATCTGTGTAAGATTAGGAGCCTAACTTCCTGATTCCCTTGTTCCAAGTCTCAATACAACATCCTGTCATGAAGATGAGAAGTTTATTTGTTCTCTGAATAAATTCTCTTAGCTAACATAGATGACCACCCCAATTACTGGGTAAATTTAGGGTGAACTATGTGTTACATAGAGAGCTGTCAAGATTTCATACACGAGGACTACTTATTGTTTATCTTGAAAATATGTTTGTAATGGGTTGTGTCTCCTTGGCTACATAAAAGGGTGAAATTTCTGTGTTTACAATCTCTTTAGTGAATTTCCTGTAATGTGCATCACATTCTGTTTTAATGCTTATTCAGCAATAAAAGTGGAGACAATTTCTGGGTTGGGATAAGATTTTTTTCTTTATTTATATTTTCCTAAAAGTGTCTAGAGCAATCTTTTCCCAAACTGGACACACACACACATCATCAGCAACAAGATGGAGAAATATAACACATCTTCAAAGACCCTGCATGCTTCCTTCCATTTACCATAACCCTCTCCAAGGAGGAATCAGGCAAAACTGAGTCTTTAGATATGGGAATTCAGGAAACATTGATTCTAAAAATATATCCAAGCAACAATCCTGCACAATAATAAGTCCATACTTTAAAAAGCTGTTTAAAGGTAGCTGGGGAAAGGGGTGGGGAGTTTTCCATTTTGTATAAATTATAACTGTGATGTGGCTAATAGTAGGATTTGTTGAAGGCATTTTTTTAAATCAACAATAAAAAATAATTAGACACTTCTACAAAAGCAAACAACTGAAGAAAAACATTCAACATTTAGTAAACTGGAGTATGGCAAATTTTTGAGCAATTGATGGAGAATAGGAAAATATATTACATTTGATCTTGATGCTTGAAATATTATTCACGTACACAGTATTTATGACATGAAATTTGAAGCTATTAAATTATATTAGCCTGAAAGACCCCTGAGGACAGGGGCATTTTTGTTTCTTTGTTTACCTGTTTTTTCTCTGCTGAACCCTCTTTGACTAAACAGTGCTTGGCATATGGTAGATACTCAATACATATTTATTGACTAAGAAATGACAGGCAATCTTATCCTTCTATAGAGATCTTTAAATAAAGATTTATATAAACTTTATGGAATGAGAAATCAAATTTTAATAGTATTGTGTATTGTTACAAGAGTAATCAATAAAACAATTAAAAAATCATACCATAGTATAATGTTAAAACACTTTAAATGTGAGATGAATGAGGACTATTATTTGGGTAGATTAGAGGTTAAACATTTTTTCCTTATAGAGCACCAATAGTTAAATCCGGAATCATTGCCATAGTAATGTTTTTAGAGCTAGGACCTTATCTACCTCTAAATATGTAAAAAGCATGTAAACAGACAGTGTTTAGGGCACTAGACAGGGTGTAGGGCACTATATAAAATGAGAAGTTGTTTTTCATTACAAACTTTTATTATTTGATTTTTCCTCCATGTGTGTCTAATATTTTGGTATAAATTAGTAAAACAAGAAAAGAAATTAGGTAAATGGAGGTAATAAAAGCAGACAATCATTGCTAAAAATTCTTAACTGGGCTTTTTCCTTGTATAAATGTATATATTTAAGCATTATTTGGTCTTTACCATAATGGTTGTCTTTATGGCTTGAATTAATTTTTAACTCAACATTTAAAAATTACTTTAAACATTTTTCATTTTCCTATTTAGACTTGTAGTTTTAAGAAGTTAAGCTATTAGTCCCTTTGAAATATTACCTGTTCTACCCTACAAATTCTCACTTTTCCTTTTCAGAGTCCCCTAAAGAGACATCAGTGCAAAAAAGAACAATAGGGAAAGAAATTATTCATTTGTTAATGAAGACCCAATAACATTCATTGAACCTAGAGTTTCTCTGACTTTTGATGTTGAGTTTGAGCTTAGGATAGAAACCTACATGAGTTGTTTATTGCTCCTTCACATTCTACCTTGCTCCCTTGAAAGCAGACTTCAGTTCACCTAAGCAAGAAAGAACATAGGTGAGGAACTGAAACTGACAGATCAGGTCAATGAGACCATGCACAGTCCAGGGACTGCTTACATCATGGAAGACAAAGGCCTCTGCCTCTGTGACCAGGAAAAGAAAAGGTTGTGTATGGCCTATGTTTGTCCAGTGAAGGCAGAATATTTCATACTCTTTGCCACATAAAATGGAAATGAGCCCACTCAAAGAACAGTATCATTCTTTTTTTTTTTTTTAATTTTTATTTATTATTTATTTATTATGTTTATTTTTGGCTGTGTTGGGTCTTCATTTCTGTGTGAGGGCTTTCTCCAGTTGCGGCGAGTGGGGGCCATCTTCATCGCGGTGCGCGGGCCTCTCACTATTGCGGCCTCTCTTGTTGCGGAGCAGAGGCTCCAGACGCTCAGGCTCAATAGTTGTGGCTCACGGGCTTAGTTGCTCCGCGGCATGTGGGATCTTCCCAGACCAGGGCTCGAACCCGTGTCTCCTGCATTGGCAGGCAGATTCTCAACCACTGCGCCACCAGGGAAGTCCCCAGTATCATTCTTAAATGCAGAATTTCTTCTTACTGAAAGTGAGACCTAACAGTTGGCATGCTGAGACTTAGAATTGCAACTCTCTGTGATAGCACTGAAATGGAGGTAAAGAAAGATAAAAAACTTGAATGGATGCATGTCAACCCTGCTAGCTGTGTTGGAAATAAGAATACAGGAGTAGAAATATCCACCCTCTTATTAAAACTTAGGACATATTATGTGCCTAGGTCTCTGAGTTAGTCAAAGTTTCCCAACCCCCCACCACAACCCTGTAAGATAATATCTATTCCTAAAGAAAAAAAAACAAAAAACAAAAAAAAACACTCTATCTAGTTGGTGAAACAAATACTTAAGAAACAATGGTAGGCAAGATTGACAAAGTATAGTGGAAGTGGTACCTCAACTAGATTTTTAAAAATCACCAAGATATGGAAACAACCCAAGTGTTTCTTAATGGATGAATGGATAAACGGAATATTATTAAACCATGAGAAATAAGGAAATCATGCTATTTGCAACAGCATGGATGGAACTTGAAGGCATTATGCTTAGTGAAATAAGGCTGACAAAGAAAGAAAAATACTGTGTGGTATAACTTATATGTAGAATCTGAGGAAATAAAAGTCAAACTCCTAGACACAGAGAGTAGAAAAGTAGTCGGCAGAGGCTGGGGTGGGAGTGGATCTAATGTAAAACACAATGAGTGTAGTTGATAACACTATATTACATAATTGAAATTTGCCAAGAGAGTAGAACTTAAATGTTCTCACCCAAAAAATAAATAAATAAATAAATATTTGAGGTGATGGATGTATTAATTAACACAGTGAGGGGAGTCCTTTCACAACGTATGTGTATATGAAATCGCCACGACACATACTTAAAGTAGTTTAAAATTTAATTTGTCAATTATACCTCAATAAAGCTGAAATTTAAAAAACAATAGTTAAGATATGAAAAGGGAGAGGGAAGGAAAATGTAGTACATAAATTTAGGGCAATAACACAGAAAAAGAGCTTAGAGTTGAAAATGAGCATAATATATTCATAAGGAGCAAGAGGCTCTATCTCAGCTCATGCTGGGAAGCAGTGAGATCTGAAATTGCACATGTAGAGCAGAGACAGGATTTTGAAGAGATGAGTCGTGGCAGTGAATACGCTATGGGTTCCTGTCTGCTCTGAGAGCCACTCATCTGTTATGATGAAAATGTTCTGCATGTTTGTTTTCGTATAATCCTGCTTGTTATGTTTTGCAGATTGATGTTAGGTTTAAAAACAGGCTCTTTGTGAGAAGGAAGAGCATTATGAATCCAAGAGTTAAACTGCCGGTACTTTTCAGTAAAATTAAAATGCTAATCCACACTCTGAATTTTGTAACTCTTAGTAAACCCTAAAGTGGGTGATTTAAGAAGGAAATTTGAAAATAATTAAGGAGAACATACCAAAAGTGTGATCATCTATTCTCATAGTAGCTGCATAGTCTCCACATTTCAGGAAATAGCAGTTTAAACAAGTGTGGAAAGGTGTGATTAGAAGTCAGTAGCTGGTTAAAGGAAGAAAGGGCATTATTGTAAGTTCTGTGGCCAACCTATAATGTAGGAACCAAGGGCTGTGAGTCCCAGCCCTCTTCCCTGAGCAATCAAAAGGCCTTCAGGGAAGGAAGTGATCAGTCCCACACAGTGCAGGTCTAGACCAGAGGTCACAGGATCAATTATAATTAAAGGACTTTTCACAGTACTGAAAGGGAATTCTTATAACTCCAAGTAAACCTGGAAAAGCAAGAATAGTTTTCTTGAGGTTAACAATAATTGAAAAATGCTTTAGCAGGAAGCAGATTATTCTCAGAAGTATTTTAATTCTTATGTTTTTCTTTTTTTCAGGAGGCAATCTATCCAGCCAGAAGAAATATTTTTCATTACGAGGTACCACTGGGATATCGTAGGATTCAGCAATATTATAGTCACCACCATGACAATGATAATTGTTTTGAAAATAGATGATGAAACCATTTGAATTATGTTTAATTTCAATAAATATTAAGAACCTGTATATTTTCTCACATAAACCATGAGTTATTTTAAATTTCAAAGAGACTAGAAAACATTTTTATAAATACATCAGAGCCACTTCCTATTCTGAAATAACAATCTTTGCAAAGAATTTCATAAGTAACTTTTAAACTTAATAGTTATATGAACATAAAACAGTTTATATTAAGATAAAATTTATATTAACAAAGTATATAATAACATGTAATTAATCATTTTTTTTAAATCATAAAGTAGAACACATAGCATTCTTCAGTAATAAAGAGACAGGCATGCTATAACTCTACAGTACCTAACTGCAAACTAATTAGCTGCAAATAAAAACTTAATTAAGCAAAATCTTAGGGCATGTTACCCTCCAAAGAGTAGGTAAGAATTTAATTGTCAAAAACGCTCAACAGAATTAGAAACGTATACTTTATTCAAATGTGAAAATATTTAGATATATTTTAGTAACTTCTGAGTGTCTTCACATGGCAATAGTATGTATATGTATATTATTACTGGAACATAATTTCTAATAGGACCCTAATAAGATCTTAGAAATGAGAGCAATAATGGGACAATAACAACATGTATTTATTTACACATCCAATTCTGTACATTCATTTATTTCATCGTGATAAAAATCTTAAAAACAAGACACAAGTATTTTAGCATTTAACCCACTCTCTGGCATAGAGAAATAGCTCAATAAGTATATACTAAATCACTCTCCATTTTACTATTGATAAAGCCAAGACTCAGATGATGCCACGGAACTAGTATTCAATAAATGGTAGAGTTGGAATAAGAATGCAGGTCTATCAGATTTCCAAATCCCATGAACTTTCCATTATGAAATATTTCCTTTCTCTTTTCTTTTTATCCACTTTGAAGAGTTATTCAATTATTTTCTACTAAGGGCCATTTTCTTGGCTGTCACTTCTGTCAGATGGGCTATAATACCTCTCTTGGTTATCCATTTTATTTGGAGCACTTCTCACACTGAGAAACAATCTTAATTCTTTTTGGATGACTTCAAGATTCAGTCCCCTAGCCTTTCAGTTTTGTGATTTTGTTTCACCTTTAATGTCTTTTTATCAACATTCTCCTACACTGGATCTTATCATCACTAGGAAACTCTTAACCAATTAAAATGAGTTGAAACATTCCTTTTCCAAATCAAAAAAACAGCTTATATTTATCTCAGTTAATATCAAGATACATTTTCTTCAGCGTCATACAGTCCTCCTATTCCTTGAACGCTCTATTTTCTCTCTTTATTCCCCTTCTCATGCTCTTTTTCTTCCTCATCTCTAAAATTCTTGATCTATCGTTTCAAACATTCTCTGATTCTTCTTTTTACTAATTCCTTTTTTTATTGTTTTTTAATCACACTACCTGAGAAATATTTCCCCATCTTCTCTATGGACACATCTGGCTACTATGCACTGCTGGAGATGCCTGAAAACGATGTGAATTTGTGACACTATGGATTTATGACACCCAGCCTCACCTGGAACCTTAGTCATGACTTGTCTTCTTTTCACCATTCCTTCTTCAGTTCTTGCTCCTGTTCTTTAAAACAGATATTTAAATATTTTGCATAAATCTCCCTAAACTCTCCTTAAATTCCCCTCTTCCCTTTTTTCCCACATTCAGTAATATCTTCAATAGTGTAGATAACATATTCACTGAATTAATAAATCTTCGAATTAAAACAGAAATTATTTAATAGATCAGGCTCTACTTCTGCCACCTGACCAATATTCTAATCTACATCTAGACTGTTCTTTAGCCCTCCTCTACCAACTTCTCAGTTTTATGTCTTCTTTCCCCTCTATCTATCCTTTGTATTTTCTTTCTTGCCCTCCCTGCTGACCCCTTTCCTTTAGTGTATAAACATCAAGTTACCGAGTTGTCCCATTAAACCCCCTCAATCTGTTGGCTCTCTAGCCCCTATCATAGCTTTCTTCTCTTCAAAACACCTCAAAAGTTTTCAACACCATGGCTTTCTCCATTTCCTCACAGCCCTCACTCAGATGACAGCAGCTTGATAGTTGCCTCACCATTGCAGTAAAACTTCTTCCAGTAAAGTTCCCCCACACTGTCTTACTACCACTAGAGACAAATTAATATTCTTTTTACCTGACCTACTAGCAGTATTTGAAATTGCTGGAGACTTTTTATATGATGAATTATTTGCCTTCCTTCTACATTTCTTTCTGATTATTTCCCAATTTCCTCTGTCAGCTCTTCATTCTGTGCATTCTGTAAATGATTCTAAGGACCTCTTTTTGGAATTTTCATTGATGTTTTTAATTTTCAACATATAATATTTACTGCTACATTCACATCAAATAGCACAGTGCCTGGCATATGGGAAGTGCATGGTAAATATTTGTTGAATAAATGAATGAAAGATATTTTTGTCTGGTAGGAGTTGCTGTGTGCAATGTTAATCTAGTTCAGAAAATTTCTAATGCTTAAAGTTATAGTTTGGAGATGAGTTTTTTTCATTAGAGTATATGAGAAACTGTTTCTCAGACTACTTTGATATTTTCTGCTTTATTTTCTCCTTTTGTCCAGTAGGAAAAAAAGGAATATAAGTATCACAAAAAATTATTTCTTATACATAAAAAATTATACAAAAATATTAAATGAGTATTAGAACTTGACTTTGTTAACATGTAAATAAATGAGTGCATGGATTTTATATTTTGACCTAATCACATTTATCTAAACTCAATTGAATCTATTTTCTTTAATATCTTTATAGGGAGACATCTGTTAGTGAACATTTATAAGGACCAAATCCATGAAACCAATGTAGAATTCATTATCCATCTTTTGATGAGATTAAAAAATATATGTGTGGGACTTCCCTGGTGATGCAGTGGTTAAGAATCCGCCTGTCAATGCAGGGGACACGGGTTCGATCCCTGGTCCGAGAAGATCCCAGATGCCACAGAGCAACTAAGCCTGTGTGCCACAACCACTGAGCCTGTGCTCTAGAGCCCACGAGCCACAACTACTGAGCCTGTGCACCTAGAGCCCATGTTCCACAACAAAAGAAACCATCGCAGTGAGAAGCCTGCGCAGCGCAACAAGGAGTAGCCCCCGCTTGCTGCAACTAGAGAAAGCCCACACACAGCAACGAAGACCCAACAGAGCCAAAAATAAATAAATAAATAAATAATTTTTTAAAAAAATGTAAGTATATTTAATTTTACCACAAAACTAGAAACAAAGGTAAACTCGATCCCTCAGGTACAGGGGGATTTTCTGAAATGCTGATATTCTGTCACATAATAAGTATTATCAATATATTTCTCAAATATCTTATGAATTAAATTACCATGAGATGGAAAACAAAACAAGAACAAAAGAAATGGCTCCAGCATATAAATGTCTTCTTCAAATGAGTCTTTGTTCTTCTACAAGGCCGTGGATTAATTACCAGCCTTATTCTAAGCATCTGGTTCACTGATTTGCTTTAATGAAGAGTTAGTTTGACCCCACGCTCAAACCATCTTTATGAAGTGGTAGAAGTAATTATTATTACTTGGAGATTATTTATCAAAAGCAGGATTTTCAAGGATGAAGTGATCACTACTTATCAAAAAATTGACCTTGACAAGCTAGATAAAGTTGACCTGAACTTTAGCTAGTATAGATATGTTAAGGATAATAAATTTTCCGCTTCAAAATGAATGCTAAATTGCCCAATAGAAACATACATCATTCCTTTAAAGTGCTTACATATTAATTTGATAAAGTGAAAGCTTGAAGGTCCTGAATATAGACTCTAAGAGTTCCTTATTTCCCCAGATTAATATTTATATAGTAAATGCCATGTTATTACTTCTTTAATGTCATGTTAATGCCTTAGGCATATCTGAGAAAGAGAAGTTGTGGGTTAGAGATGCCTAAAGAGAAAACTGAGAAAACTTTACCATTAACTGTTCAAGATTTGTCTGTATGTGTACATATCTATGTACTGCTACGTATATATATACACAAGTATGTGTGTGTGTGTGTTAGAAATAGATTTGAAAAGATTAGTGGGAAAGCATCACATTAGAAGAGGAAAGGAATCAAAATAACATTGATTGAAATTACCTCCTGTAATGAAGAGATATGCTTACTACCATTACCCACCCCAACAAAAGGGAGAGAAACAAACAGGTTCGAAAGTTCATGAAAAGGCTCTTTCTCATACTATTGATATTATAATCTGATCGTGATTACTCAGGAAATATCATAAAGCTGGATCAGGCTTACATAAACTATAGAGTAAGGAGACCTTGCATCTTTTCTACAACCCCTCCCCACCCCATCCCTTGCTAACCCCAGCCCACATCATTTTTGCTTAGTCTGGAAGGAGAAGGATTGAGGGATCAAGGTTTGGCAGGGAGAAGCCACGAGTAAGGTACTGTCCCTTGTATCATACCAGTGTAAGCAGAAGGTATTCTCAGATAAGAGTGTTAGCTAAGGTGTTAGGATAATCAGCTAATTAACAATTTCGTGTGTAATGGAAGGACACAGAGTCTTACCAAGCCCTCAAGTGCAGGAATAGTGAAGCTTCCAAGTCCTGAAACACCAGAGGTTATCTATCAACGAAACTGCCAGCAGCTAAAGGGACTGTTTGCAACTCTAAGTCCCAGAGTAAACATTGCAGTTATGGAATGGTGGGAGCTAGTGTTCTTATTCTAAATGAGAAAAGAATGGCTAAAAATATAAATGGACTGAAAATGCCCCAGAGGTTGAAAAATCTATTTATTTGGTCATGTTTTAGGTAAATGTTTCAAAATCTGTTTCAGAATATGTTGCTCTAAAGGGAAAGCTCTATTTCTAGTAACAATTAAGAGCTGATTTTCTAACTTGTCCTTTTATATTTTCCCACTAGCAGTATGATTTCTAAAGGCAGTGGTAGTCCTACATTCTCCAGACATCACTCATAAGCAAAGCATGCTGTGAAGCTACCAAATTATCTGTCTGTATCAAAACACAGGCAGCAGGGCTAGGTACTAACAGAGTCCACAGAATCCTCTTTAGACGGGCACCATTCTGATAGTCAAGCATTCCTTCTTTAATCAGCAAATGTGCATTGAAGGCCTACTAAATGCTAGTCACTGCTATCACTCACAGAGATACCTCCTAAGCTGTTACCTCAGCCTGATTTCATTATGTGAGTTTAACAGCTTCTCCTCCATTGTTGCTGTTTATCCTGGCACTGGGTCCTGTATGAAGGACACTGGAAGTGGAGAAGGATTCTCAAAATACAGATATGATTTAAGCAATAAACATACAATATGAACATCTATAAAAAGTTTCATATTTCACATCTCCATTACATACATTGTGATAGCTAAACCATTGTCTATGCAAATGTGTATATTTCAGAAATTTTATTAATACTCTTGTTTACATTCCTAATGAAATATTAAGGGTATAAAATGCAAAAAATCAAAGTTTTTTGTTGAATAATATTTGTATAGGCTTTTAAGCAGAATCAATTGCAAACATTTATTTTTATAGATCTAAATTTGTGGCTATGATAGCACTATATGCCTTGTAGGACTTGGATGGAACAATAAAATCTTTCTGGAAAATGTTTCAAGAGACTATTGTGATTATCAGATTTCCTCTCTTTTGTGACTCTAGCACATAGCATAAAACCTGTCTTTTGTAACTTAGTATTTCTTGAATAACTGAATGAACCGTGTCTCTTTATATGAAATATATATTTTGGTGGAATTATTAGCTCAGGAGAGAGTTAGAAAATTATCAACAGGTTTTTTTTGAATGCATACTACATGCCACACACTGATATAACTTAAATCTATTTTCTAATCAACCCCCAAATAGAGTAAACTGATCCACTATTATTGATTTTTTTTTAAATTTAGTAGTTTTTTAAGTGCAAAGGAACAAAGATGTTTTAATATGGGGTTACTCAATTTGAATGAATGAGACAGGCTGCATAATAATCCAGCAGGCATCCTTTTTTGGTAACTCATACTTGCAGTTTGGAAGTAAATGCAAGTAATTAAATGATGTATAAGGGTTCAGATCTCAGTGGTTCTCAATCAGGAGGCATTTTGACCCCCAGAGGGCATTTGGTAATATCTCACATCTGAAGACATTTTTGGTTCTCACAAATGGCAGGATGTTATGGGCATTTTTGCAGTAGAGACCAGGAATGCTGATAAACATCCTGCAATATGTAAGACAATCTCCTACAACAAAGAATTATCGGACCCAAAATGTCAATGATACTGAAGCTTAGAAACTGTGAGTTAGAAGAGGTACTCACACAATTTGGGGTCTCAAAGTAGGCATGTAAGAACTGGTATCTAATAGTAGAGCCTTAATAATTCTCTTTCATAGTTACTGATGCAGTGACTAAACAAGAGTATTTCCATATATGTATATCTATGTGAGAAAAATCTAGAATGGCTCATACAACTGCAGATGCTAGTACATGAAAGGATTTCAGTCCATATTCGATAAGTACTCACTGACTTTCCCCTACTGAAAGATCACATTATCTTAGAAAATTAACTTACATATTCTATATTTTGGGAGTGATCTTTGCCTTTGTTGTGGTTATGTTAGCTGTTTTAACAAATAAACTCCAAAATCTCAATGGCCTAATCCAATAAATCGTTTCCTGCTCAGCCAAGAGACAAATGTGGCAGTTCTACTTAGAAGTAAATTTACTCCATGTGGTGATCCAGTGACCTAGGTCTGTTCCATTGTATGGCTGCACCATCTCTACGATCTCAGAATATCTACTTCATATATTCAGGAGAGAGCACAATCCTCTTGCTTTTCAAAAGCCCTTGCCCAGGAATTTACGCATCATTTCTGTTCATGTTCCATTGATGAGAAGTGGTGACCTAACCACACCTGGATTTAAGAATTACTGAGCAGCCATGTTGCACTTCATATATCATTAGTTTTATTTTATGCAAAGGAGAGAATAATTTTTTATACAGCTGACTTTCACTACTAGAATCCAATTCCTTTATTCCATTCTCAAATTTTAAAAGCCTATTAATTGCTGAGCACTCTACCAGATTCTAGAGACACACACAAAAAAATGAATTTTCTTGTCTACCAGGGATGTACAATCTAGAAAGGGCCTTTAATCATCTCAGAGGTAATTCCTCTGAACTGAAACCCTGTATTTGAAGAAACTCAGCAGAACACCCTGAAACATTTCTATACCTTGCTTAGTGTAAACATTTTCTCAGTGCCTGTTGTAGACTGAATGTTTATGGTCCCTGCAAAATTCTTAATTTGAAATCTTTCCCTCAGATATGATAGCATTAGGAGGTGGGGCATTTGGAAGATAATTAGGATCAAATGAGGTCATGTGGGTGGATCCCACATGGATGGGATTTGTATCCTCTTAAGAGACAGAGAGAGCTTGCTTCCTCTCTCTGCTCTTTGCCATGTGAAGTTACCAAGAGAAATCAGCAATCTGCAACCTGGAAAAGATTTTTTAGCAGAGCTATTTCTTACCAGACCATGCTAGCATGGACTTCCAGCTTCCAGCACTGTGAGAAATAAATTTCTGTTGTTTAGATGCCACCCAGTCTGTATTATTTTTATAGCAGTCCAAGCTAACTAAGGCAGTACCATTTATAGTTATCCTTAAGCCTATTTAATTTTAGGGAAATCCTATATGGCAAAATTGCCCTAATCAGTATCTCTAAGGGAAAGATGTGGCAAGAATGTCTAAAAACAAGACTCTTATCATAAATAGTGGTTCCCTCCTTAAAGGGGCAACTTTGGATTCTAAGGTATTTCAAAGCATGTATAAAAGTGACATTCAAATGTTCAGATAGCAACTATCAAATAAAATGTGTTTTGGTCTAGTTATTTCTCCTTTTCTTTGGACATGGGTACATAAAAGAAAATAAAAATTGAAATAAGACTTGAAAATATGGCCACTTAAACATGTGTTCCACAAAGACACATACCACATTTTACTGTCTTCTATGGTTACAGGTGCATTTATTCCTTTAGTCCAAAATCAGTTCTACTCTTCCAAACTGGTGTCTCACAAAGGTAGATCCTTAGTGATAACCAGTCTGTTTTCCACTGTGGCAGAGAAATTTAACTGCCTAAAACAAACTTTTTAAATCCTGTTTCAATTAATAACAGACTCTCATTTTTAACTCAGTATGTTACCTATCAGAGGGAAAGATTGCATTTTCCAGCTTCATCACAGGATAAGTGTGAACACACGACTAATGATATATAAATGGGACTGTCCCTCCTGTTAGACAATGTTTTGAAGGGAGCTGACTAACCCTAAAAATCCTCTTTTTTTTTTTTTTTTTTTTTTTTGCCTTTCGCTTTGCTTCTTTCTTCCAGTCAATAACTTGGCTCTGATAGCTGCATCTCCAGTAGTCTTAACGGACCAGGATGAACCTGAAAATATAGCCATACACCAACATGATGCAGCGAAAAGATGGGAGCCTGGGTGTCTGGTGAATACTTTGGATCTACCATAACTTACCTGGACATATCTCTAAACTTCTTTTTTAGTGAGAGAGAAATACATTTCTATCTTGTTTAAGCTATCCTGATTTATTTGTTCTTTTTTTTTTTCCTCTTGTCTGTTATTTTTAGCTAAACTTCATTCTAACATTCTACCAAGGTGAGTTATGAGGAATTACTCTTATACTTCGTTCAAGACTCCATTTAATCTTCATGTTTTCCACAAGCCCAGGCTCAACCACTCTGGGATTGAGTGAACCCTTCTGTGAACTCATGCAGAAGTTACCATTTTTAATACTCCACTTTATGACTCTTTTTCAGGTTTAGGTAAACTATTTATTGAAAGATAACATAAGACCTGAAAAATACACATATCATCATTGGCCAGCTCAATGAACTATCAGAAAGTAAATATACCCATGTAACCATTATCAGTACTCTAGAAGGGTACTGTAGTACTCTACAATTTCTACATGTCACTGAAGGATAACCATTATCCTAGTTTTTAACAAAATAGATTGGTTTTGTCTGAACCTTATATAAATAGAGCTATACTGTACATATATTTTTTAGATCTGAGTTTTTTCCCTCAATATTATGTAAGTGAATCTCATTTATGTTTTTGCATGTTATATTTATTTTTTCATTGTCATTATTTATAGTATTTTCTAGCATAGTGTGTCCCAATTTATTTTTTAAATTTTACTCTGATTAAACCATTGTGGTTGTTTCCAGTTGGGAGATATTATAACTCTACTACTGCAAAGTACCGCCACTTTGGCATAATTGTTTATTTCTTTTTTGCTGTATAGCTAGAAGAGAAATTGCTGGATCCTGGGATATAAAAAGTCTATCTTTAGTAGTAATGCCAAATAGTGTTTCAAAGTGGTTATGCCAACTTAGCCTCCTACCAGCAGTCTCTAAGTCCCTTGTTTGACTGTTTATCCTGAAATGCCTATAGGAAGTTAACTAACTCAAATATTATCTGTGTTTACTTCCTATTACTTAAAACTTAATGATAAAAATGTCTATAATTTCTATCTGGCGTGTTTCTAACCTGCCACTTTTGAGGTATTTATCTGTGATGATAGTCACTGTGTCTCACTGAAAAAAAAGTATTAAACTCTTAACCACAAAGACATTTCTAAATTTAATAAGTAAAAATGAATTAGATAATTTTCTTGACACTCCAAGATTATTTAATACAGTCTGTTATTGACTATACAGATATATTTTAGTTTATTAATTGTAATATAGTTTTATAAATAAGTATATTAAATTACTAGAAGAAACAGTATTATTTCAGATAATGGATGTTTTGACATAGTATACGTGCTAACTAAAAATACGTTGCCAACACTTAGGAGGTTGGTTTGCTGATGAAAACTTTTCTGTGACTAAAACCAAAGGAGAATCTCCTACAATATAAACCATTCTTCAATGAACTTAGATCATAACTGACTTCAACTGACATAACTTGTCACTGGCAACTTTCTAGGCTTTACCTCAGCCCCTGAGACACAAGGTAGGTTTATATTGCCTAGCCGCCTTTGCCCTTAACACTTCTAGCTTTATATGTACTATAAACTCATGGCTTTGTGTTGATAGCACGACCTGAGGTATGTGTACGTGGTGTGTGCTGGGGACAGGTGTGGCTCTCTGGAGCAGGAAGAGTTATCTTGGCACTAGCAATAAGGAATATGGATTGACAATAGAAGTGACCATTCATGAGTAATCAAGTTTAATAGGCCCAAAGTAGAGAGATCCATACCAGTTCTATGCTGGAAATTTAGAATCATGGACAATATGGGCCCATGGGCAATCTTTGAGGAACATTTCAAGGGCAATGAAGATTGGAGAGGTGTGAGCTATAGATATGAAGCTGAGTTATATCAGAAACTGTATACAAAATCCAAACCAATGAGAACAGATACAATATCACCTGCATGAAATAGAACCTGCAAGAATAAAGTGAGGAGGACTTCTCAGGCCATAGGGAAAAAGAGCAAATATGGTTCTTCCTTAGGTAACAATATTCTGTGGAGGCAGGGAAATTTGGGTAGCCAAGAGACACAGACTGAATCATTTCAGGTAGATTGCATGGCTCTTGCACATGGGTATTTGACCTGGGAAGAGTTGAAGGAGAGGAAGGAGGAACATGTACACTGCCAAGCACTCAGTTTAGCCAAAAGAATTTAATATGGTTACTACCCTCACAAAATTTATAACTAGAAGAGGACACAGATCCTTATATAATAAACAATAATATAGTGAGATATGTTTCATATTAACATTATGAGAGGTAGCCTGATAAAAAGAAAAGAACATAAGTATCAGATGCAAACAAACCTGGAAATCAGTGCTGGAACTACAACTTCTTCAGTTCATTTTCCTTATTGGTGAAATGAGAAGAATAAAGGTAACTTGATATGGATTTTTGTTATGATTAAAGATAGTAAGCAATTTAAGTGGCCTTGATAAAGCCTAATATTATTTTATTATTGTTGTTGTTATTATCCTGTGTCAGGGACTAGTACATACACGAATTCATTTAACCTTCACTGTATTCCATAAGGTAGGTATACTTATTACCTAATTTATATAAAGGGGCTGAATCACAGAGATTTAGACACTTGACCAAGATACTCTACCAAGGAAATGGTTGAGTTCATTTTCAAATGCAAGTTCTAGGCATCTTGGCCAATTAATATCAATACATAGTAGCTTAACAAAGTAAAAAAAAATAGTGGAGAGGGTGTGGAGAAAAGGGAACCCTCTTGCACTGTTGGTGGGAATGTAAATTGATACAGCCACTATGGAGAACAGTATGGAGATTCTTTAAAAAACTAAAAATAGAACTACCATACAACCCAGAAATCCCACTATTGGGCATACACCCTGAGAAAACCATAATTCAAATGGAGTCATGTACCACAATGTTCATTGCAGCTCTATTTACAATAGCCAGGACATGGAAGAAACCTAAGTGTCCATCAACAGATGAATGGGTAAAGAAGATGTAGCACATATATATAATGGAATATTACTCAGATATAAAAAGAAACGAAACTGAGTTATTTGAGGTGGATGGACCTAGAGACTGTCCTACAGAGTGAAGTAAGTCAGAAAGAGAAAAACAAATACCATATGCTAACACATATATATAGAATATAAAAAAAAGAAAAAAAGGTTCTGAAGAACCTAGGGGCAGGACAGGAATAAAGATGCAGACGTAGAGAATGGACATGAGGACATGGGGAGGGGGAAGGGTAAGCTGGGACGAAGTGAGAGAGTAGCATGGACATATATACACTACCAAATGTAAAACAGATAGCTAGTGGGAAGCAGCTGCATAGCACAGGAAGATCAGCTCGGTGCTTTGTGTCCACCTGGTGGGGTGGGATAAGGAGGGTGGGAGGGAGAAACAAGAGGGAGGAGATATGGTGATATATGTATATGTATAGCTGATTCACTTTGTTATACAGCAGAAACTAACACACCATTGTAAAGCAATTATACTCCAATAAAGATGCTCAAAAAAAAAAAAAAAAAAAGAATAGTGGGTCAAGGGCAAATTTAAAAAAAAATAGTGGGAACACAGATGCATTTACCACATTTCCTTTGTTTATGAGTATAAATACCTAAAGTATCATAGACTAGAAGGAGTTGATAATTAGTGCATCTAACTCTGGAAAGCCTTGGGGATAACTTGAAACTTGAATACCATCAGATTCCCATCTCTTGCTCTTACCTCTGCTTCCCTCTATGTGTTCATTTCTCAGGGATACTTGAAACTCAGCCAGCATCAGCCGGGTGCTTGCAGTATTATTGCCTTGTGGCCAGACAGGAAAAATACACTTATTTTCCCCAAGTTTTATGTGAACAATACCTAGGAAGGGCTGTCCAAGATTGGGCTAATGTGCAGTGGAAATTATGCTTAGAAAAGAGCAGGTGGGAGGAGAAACCCAAGCAAGGTTACTGGGCTTATGGATGTTGAGGTACATAGCTATTAAAATTTGTGTCTTACAAAGGATAACCAAGTACATTTGTGTAGGAAGAGAGAAAAGGGCTGATGATGTCTAGGATAGCTTTCATATCCTGAAAACCATATAAACTTCATTTTATCCTATCACGTAACTTTAAATGATTTCATTATATCACTAATTATAGTTTTATTTGATACATTTTGGAAGACTTCAATATATTATATATGACATCTGATGGAACGAATTTGACTAAAATGAATATTTCTGTGTAGAAGATAGATGGGCACAAAGATGTAAAATACCATGAAAGAAAGTCTTAATCCTTCACAAAGGTTATCTGAATGATTTTCCTGGTTATTTCTATCTTTTAAAAAGGTACATATTATGTGGTAATTGTTCTTTTAACTACTGACACAATTAATGCTTAATGCATGAGAAATATAATTTATGGTTTTATTTGGCATGTACTTAAGCACCTGCATAGCAATTACTGGTGTGACATTTTTGTCTGCACTATAAAACACTGCACATCTTCCCTTTCATCAGTTTAAAATTGAAACAAAGAGGTTGGCTCCTTGGGTAGTACCTGCCCTGATCTTATCTAGTAGAATGAAAATATGATTGCCTTCCTGACACTATAAATTACACTTTCCCAACTCTAGCACCCTTCTGCAACAGAAATCTATACCATTAGTGTGACTCTTTCATGCTATAGGAAGTTGTTTTACCTTTACAATACTAACATAGAAAATCTTCATCTCTTTTTTTCCGTCTCAAATTATATGGCAATTGAACATCAGAAAGGAGTATTTTTTATGAAACACACTATGTAAAATTTCTCCCTACTGTAATGACAAATATAAGGATATGATTCAAATGGTAAGTGAATATCAAAACTCCAAAGTTGAATGAAATTATATCAATTTCTTCCTTCAAAATAAGTAGTTATATGGCTCTCATGGGTGAACTTTTTCTTTAATTTTTTCCATTTACAATGAATTGGAAACACAAACAGTCAATAACTGTCACTACCTTGAAAGTCAAGGTGAAATTCTTGTCTGTGTGGTCTCTGTAGACATCTTCATGCCGAAGGTTGTGATTTCTCCAAAGTTCTTGTTATACCCAATAACCTCAAATGTTTTTTGGATGACACTCTGCTCTGGTATCTGGTTTTTCTCTTTAACTGATACCATTCAACTTCTTTTATTGTATATATTTTCCTTTTTCCTGCCTTTCTGTAATGTCACTTGCTTTTGCTTCTATTCATTTTTTTTTTTTTTTTTTTGGAACTAAAAGGAAAAAAAAAAGATGCTTTAAAATTCTCCTCAAAATACTTTCCTATCAAACTGCTCTTGAAAAAAAACTATTTTTCATGACACAATTGAAGAATAAACCATGGTTAATACCTTATTTACACAAACTGAAGGCTGTTGTATCTGTGTTTGGTGACCTTGAAACAGTATTGTGCTCAGTGCCCTTTTTATAACCTTAATTACTGGGGAATACAGAGCTTTAAAGAAAGACTAACATTTCACTTTAACATCCACAATAATCTATTATAAAGCCAGCTAAGCCAGTCCCCAAATACAGAGAAATGTTATTACATGCTCAGCTAGCTGTCAAGGGGCCGTGAGTCAGTGGCTTACAGTTATCCAAAGTAACAAGGTTGTTCAGAATTTCCTCCAACAAAGCGAGCCAGCTTATGGAAGGATTAAGCTCCCTTTGATTAGAACAACTGGAACATGTCCTACCCTTTTAATTAGCATTCCCTTTTGCTTGGTGGAGGCTGGTAATTTGACACTCACATTAGGCATCTCAAGAAATGATTAGGTATTTTGTCCCACTCATGAGAATTAAAGCCATGGTATATACTTCTGCATCAAATAAAATTTGAGCTGCTGAAGGATTTATGTTCAAAACCCTGTAAAATCCCAAGGGCACTATGCCTCTAATAGACAAAATGTAATAACACTCCAATATAATGTGTGGCAGGAGGCTTGGTTAGCCTTCAGGCATAGTATATTACCCTAAGGCCATGCTCTTTATGCTTTCTATCTTTGGGAACAAAAACTTTTATGTCAGCTTTATTGATATTTTACAGGTTTACATTTTAATTCATACCTTAAGGCAATTCAGAGAGAGAAGACCTCTATATATGCTGCTGGATTACTTAGTTGGTGAGTAAATATAATTTTTCAGTGACCACACTAAACAGAGCAGAGCTGAGACTATGTGGAGTAGAAAAAGGAGATGGCCTGCTGCCATTTGTCAAGAAGCACACCTTCTATTTGAAAACAAATATAAAAATAAATATCTCCCTTCCCCAATTTACAGGCTGCCTTTACTTACACCCTTCTGGTATTTTTATGTATCCCTATTTTCTGGTCTTAATTTGAATTTCCTTTTCCATTTTCCTTATCGTATATCTTTTCTCCTCTCTCTCTCTCACCCTCCTGTCCCCGTTTGAATGGATAAATATCAAAGAAGTCATTTCCCATTGTGAAAATTGCCCTGCGTTTCTCCTCATTTATGTGTAGCAAAAATGGTGAAACTTAAAATCAACTTGTGGAAAAGAAGACTCTGTTAAATACTTCATGTAGCTCTCAATACGACTTGGGAAAAGTAAGAATATTAAAAAAGTAACAATTCAATTAGAAAAAGATGATGTAATTCGATTTTTTCATCTTTAGTACCTTCTCTTCTAAAATTGAGTAGCTATTGCATCTACTTTATTTCCAAGCTACCAAATTTAGATTCAAATTTCAGAATTTTTTTCAAATTATTTTCAGAGAATTATATATCAATGAAAGACCCTTGTTTATTTTAGGCTTTCAAAATGTATCTAAGTATTTCTGGTGCTTATACCTGTACAGTAATCTATTTAGTCAAACCACTATGAGGTGTGACTATTGTAAGAGACACAGAAGATATTAGAGAAGTAAAATGAAATTTCTGTCTAGCTCAAGGAACAGATAGGATAATGGTAACTTCTATTTAAGCAGCAGCTACTAAACTTGCAACTGAAAAAGAAGTTTTGTTATGACCAGTTTATTCAGAAGCCATAGCCTTTCTTTATCTTCAGTTGTTTTTGTGTGTTTCCTTATGTTTTAAGGTGGGTTAGAAGGACTGTGTTGTGTGAGAAACAGGGGGCTTGATTTATTTGCCTTATGAAAGTGAATGGAGTTGACTATTCTTGTCTGAGAGCTTCTTCTGTCTTTGAGAAGTAGAAGGTGAAATCTTTAGCTCAGAGTAGAGAGATGGGTTTAGAGATATGATGAAAGAAGGTTTGAAAAGGCTGTTGTAGATAATGGGAAAGAAACTGACTTTGGAAGTAGAGAAGGTTGGATGGGCCACACTGAGGGCCTAGTTTTCTAGTTGTGAAATTTTCTAGCAACAGCTCTCAGCAAACCAGAGGTACACAACAAAAGATTGCTTGAGTAAGGATTAAAAATTTTCCAGGCTTATCTAATAGAAGGAGAAATTGCCTATGGGTTGACTAGATTAGATGTATATGAGTTTAAACAAACACTAAGAGCAAACTCATTTTCCTGTAATAAAGGAAACATCAAAAATTGTTTTCTAATACATGTACACTTTTTTTTTTTTTTTTTTTTTTTTTTTTAAATTTATTTATTTTATTTATTTATTTTTGGCTGCGTTGGGTCTTCGTTGCCACGCGGGCTTTCTCTAGTTGCGGCGAGCGGGGGCTACTCTTCATTGCGGTGCATGGGCCTCTCATTGTGGCGGCTTCTCTTGCTGCGGAGCACCGGCTCCAGGAACGCGGGCTTCAGTAGTTGTGGCACATGGGCTCAGTAGTTGTGGCCCACGGGCCCAGCCGCTCTGTGGCATGTGGGATCTTCCCAGACCAGGGCTCGAACCTGTATTCCCTGCATTGGCAGGCAGATTCTTAACCACTGCGCCACCAGGGAAGCCCTACATGTACACTTTTGATATTTGAGTAATACATGGACAGTACATGTCCTCATCATGTTAGGGCAAGCATATATTTTTGCTGCTTTCCATGCTTTTTCTTTAGTCTTGAATTAAGATTGGCCTCAGAGGAACATAAAATAATTCTTTGAAGTGACAAGTATATATGTTTGTATGTTTGTATGTAACTCCTACTGCAAAAAAAAAAAAAAAAAAAGGTATAAATCACCTACTAACAATAGTTCTTCCAAAAGTTATTATATGGATTTAGAATCATTAGATGTGTGATTTCTGAAATTATTTTTCAAACTCCAGGGCCACACATCTTTGAAGAATATACAATCTAAATACTAACACATGGAAGCATTTTCTCTGGGCCAAAAAACATTCTACAGAGAACAAAGATATTTGTTTCACGCCCTCACTCCCTTAACATGCAACATGTTAAGCCACTTATTATGAGACCAAAGGGGCCAGATTAATCCGATGAGTTCTATTTGTTTGGTCAAAATAGTATTTAAAACTTTTTCAATATGAAAAGATTCCTAGTGGGCACACACTTTCCAGTTTACACATTCTCCATCCCTTTTTATATTATTTTGTACTTCAGATTCACCTATTTATATTGCATGCCTCTGTAGGCATCTAGAATTGGAACTGCTGCTTTAAGACCACATTCTTCTTCATTACACCGTAAGAGAATAGTAGAATTACACTGTTATTCTTAGCAATAGTAAGGATAAAAGAGAGTGAAGAAAGCTGCTTTGTTTTAATTGAATAATAATAGTGGTCACAATTTAATGTGTGTAGATTATCTACAGATTAAAAAAAAAAAATTCTTCACTATAACTATATAAGAAAAATGCTTTTATCTCCATTTTACAGGTGAGAAAACTGAAGCTCATTGACGTTCAGGACGGCAAAAGTAATCATTGTGAAATACACCTAGTCCTCTCTATAACAAAGGCCTACTCTGAGTTGCCTTAATAGACATGAAGACTAAATGTAATGTTGTATTCTTGATGGGATCCTAGAAATAAAAAAGGAAGTTACGTTAAAACTAAGGAAATATGAATTAAGCACAGGCTTTAGTTAATATAAATAGTCAATGCTGGTTTGTTAATTGTGAGAAATGTACCATACTAATACAAATGTTGATAACAGGGAAACTGAGTGAGGGGTATTTGAAACTTTGTACCATATTTGCAAATTTCTGTAGGCCAACAACTATTCTAAAATGAAAATTATATTTAAAAAATTGAAGAAACATCAGGAACAGAAGTCAGATATAAGTGGTCCAGAGACCATGATAATATTGTTTTCCAGAATGAACTGTTTCATTTATACATAGATTTAAGTCCTTAACTCTTTAATAGTGGAAAGTTCATTTTCTCTTTTTTCTAAGAAAATTCCAGTAGCAAGAGAGTAAGGGAGACTAAAGAGTAGTTTCCTTTTCTTCCTTCTTTTCTTCCTTTCTTTTTCTTTCTTCCTTTATTTTTCTTTCTTTCTTTCCATTTCTTTCTTTCTTTCTTTCTTTCTTTCTTTCTTTCTTTCTTTCTTTCATCTTCTTTCCTTTTTTTGTATGAAAAATAAATTTCATGTTGTTGAGAGACTGAAAGATCCCCAAAAGTGACCATATCTGTCTCTTTCACTGTTGTAAATTCAAGCCCTAGAAGAATGCCTTCTGCATGGCAAGTACCCAAACCTTCCTCATATATTTGTTTCATGAAAAAATTAAATGATTAATAAAGAATATTAAGGGTGACTACCTACAATAAGTGCAATGCATCTATAAAAATTAATATTCTCTCCAGATAATTTTATTTGTCTTTAGATATTTGTGGGGTTTTTTCCTACTCTTTCTCAACAGTCCTACCATTTCTAAAAACTTAATCAGTATATATGTTTAAAAATAATTGTTTTAAATAAATGAGGGCAAAGAAGCCAAAAGAGGTTAATGGATTCCCTCAAAGTTTCATAGCTACTTACTGAAAGAATACAAACTAGTATATTGGCATTCAGAGATTTTTTCCCTATTATGTAACAGTCCTTATTCTTTAGAATTAGTTATATAATAAGAACCTGGTGATATCTAATGAAATATTTTGATATAAATTATTGTTAGATAAAGCAATACAGGTATAGCTCTTGGAAATAGACCTCAATTAACACTAGAGGAAGTTGTTAATGGACATAAGAAACTGTGCTAAAACTAAAACATAATGAGTAACCAGGAAGGCTATAGGAGTATTCTTTTTTCACTAAAATCTTTAAAGAAAGGATATTTTTAGTCCATTTTTGAGTCATGGTTTAGGTAAAAATCATGCACAATGATTCATTGTTTCTACTTTTTCTTGTTAAAGAGAAATAAATATTATATACTTATATGAAACAATAATTTTAGCCATTCATAAAAGCAATAATACATTTTAAAAAAATCTTTAGGATTGTTTCATTTCTCTATGTATAATGTGGTGTGTTCTGACATTGAGTTAATACTAAAGATTTTAGAAAAATAAAAAAATCATGTTTCAAAAAGAAGTAGATTGTTATAAGTGAATACTGGAATCTAAACTGTTTATGACATTAAACACTTAATCCAAAATATTGGTTGAATTACCCAAACTTGGGCTCTGATGATTTGTGTTACCTGAGAAATTTTTCTTATTGTTAAAAATTACAAATAGGGTATAAATCAGGTATTTTTTTTTTTTGATGATGTTTTGATATTGTGGTGTTCCACCTCTCACAGTTAATGTTTTCTTATCATTTTATTTAGTCATTCAACAAATATTAATTATGCCCCTACTATGTGCCAGGTACTGGGGATAAAAAAGTGAAAATAACTGGCAGATATCACTGACCTTATGGCTCTTAAATTCTATGAGGGAGACAAAAAATACACAATATTAAAAAAGTAAAATATATAGAATGTCAGATACTGATATGTGCTAATGAGGAAAAATAATGTAGGAAGAAAAATTGAAATTTTAGACAAGGAGCCCAGAGAAGTTATGTATGAGAAAGTGCCTTTTGTAAAGAACTAATCTGGAGGGGAACAATTTAGGAAGAGAAAAGATTAAAAAAATAAAAGAAGAAAAATAAAAAGAAAGGCCCAGTGATTGGAGTATTCCTTGCTTTTGGGATAAACTGTAAGATAGTCATAATTATGGTTAAAGGGAGTAAATGATGGGGACAGTAAGAGATGAGATCCCAGATGCAATGAGAGGGGTAAATCATGTAGGTACTTCAAGGTCATTGTAAGAAATCTGGTTTTTCCTTTGAGTGATGTGGAAAGATATTAGATGGTTTTGAGCAGTGAGCAAAATATCAGCTGCCTTATATTTTAATAGGATCACAGTGACTGCTATGTTGAGAGGAAACTAAAAAAGGCAGAAGAAGAAAGACTATCTAGAAGGCTCTTTCAGTAGTCCACATAAGAGAAGTTGTTGGCTTGGCTCAGAGTATCGGCAGTTGTGGTGTGAAAAGTGGTCTAATCTTGAAGTGATTTTGAAGAAGAACCTAATGGATATCCTAATGGGTTGGAGGAGCAAGTCAAAGGTGAGTCAAAAATACTCAAATATTTTTGCTTACATAACTATAAAAAGAAGGTTGCTATTGACTAAGATATAAATATCATGGGAGAAGAAGGAGTTAGGAAGGAATGTTAAGGCTATACGTTACATTTGTCAAAATTATTACACATTTAAGTGCAGGTAATAAGTAGATAGTTGAATATTTGGATTTGAAATGCATAGTAGGGACTAGAATAGAAATAGAAATTATGAATTTATCAGTATATAGATATTATTTAAAACCACAAGATTGAATGCATTACCCTAGTTAATATAAATATTTAAGATGAAATTCAAAGAGCAAGTCATAGAGAAATCTAAATTATAGAAATTGAGGAGATAGAAAGTAAGCAGTAAAAATAGGGTTGATGGAAAATTGGTGAGTGAGATGCCCTGGAAGCTAAGTGGAGAAATTATTTAAGGGAGGAGAGAGTGATCCCCTGTGTCAAAGGCTGTCCATAGGTCAAGTAAGATAAGGACTGAGAAATGAAAATTGGATTTAGAATCTATTTGTTGAGGTCTTTGGTAACTTCAGTAAGAGCAGTTTCTTGTAGCGATGTGGGAAAAAGAAAAACCTGATTGGAATGTGTTCATGAAAAAAGGAGAAGAAAAAAAAATTGGAAGCAGCAGGAAAAGACAATTATTTCAAGGACATTCATAGTAAAAGGAAAGAGAAAAGGGACAGTAACTGGGGTAAGATAAAATTTGTCATTTTTGTATTTTTTTTAATATGGGAGAGTAATATCGTGTTTGGATACTTTATTAGTTTCCTATGGCTGCTGCAACAAATTACCACAAACTGGTTGTCTTAAAACTATAGAAATTTATCCCCTCATGGTTCTGGAGAGCAGAAGTCTAAAATCAAGGTCTCAGCAGGACTACACCACCTCTGGATGTTCTGGGGACAATTCTTCTTTGCCTTTTCCAGCTTCTGGTGGGTCCAGGCATTCCTTGGTTTCCCTGGCTTTGTCACTCCAATTTCTGTTTCTTTGGTCACATTTCCTCTTCTTATTCCTTTGTCTCCATCTTCTCGTCAGTCTCTTTTAAAGATACTTGTCATTGGAATTAGGGCACACCTGGGTAATCTATGATGATCTCATCTCAAGGTCCTTAGTTATGTCTGCACAGACTCTTTTTCAAAATAAAGTAACATTCACAGGGTCTGGGTTCCAGGGTACAGACATATCTGGGGGGCATCATTCAACCCACTAGTGATACTGATGAAATGATACATTAGAGAGGAAAAAACTGATCATGTGGAAGAGAAGTAGAGATTTGCTAAATCAATATTCATGAGAAAGTAATGAGATGGGAATTAGTGAATGAGTTGAGTACATGATAGTCCTCCTATTGTAACTGGAAAAATCCTAAGATATAGGGGTAGACAGATGAGTAGATGAAATGATAGTTTATAGAACTCTTCTGATTTATTCAATTTTCTCAGGCAAGACACAAATACATAACTTTAGGTAATTTTTTTTTCTTTCCAGAAGAGGACTTGAGCTGAGGATTTTTCTGCAAGCAATTCATTAAGAAAGTACTCTCAGAAGAGACCATTAAGAGAAAGGGCAGGAGAATGGTAAAGAAGGAGAGGAAGTCAAGAAGGAAGGCAATTTCAGGCACAGTAAATCTTTAGCCTGATCTTGGAGGGGAATTCTGAATGTAAATTGTACCTAAGAGTTGTACTGACCAAAGACAAGTGAGCTAGACTTTCACACAACAATATGTATCAGTCATTGTTTAAATGTTTCCCAGGGGTGGCAAATTCTCAGAACTATTCTTACAAACAGAATCCATTACCCTGAGATAGTCCTCTGACAAAAAAAAAAAAAAAAAAAACAAAACCAGGTGCTAGCTATTTGAGGTAAAAACACTCTTGAAGCCAAGGGCTAAACAACAACAAAAACAAATAAAAACTAAAAAGAAATCAGAATGTTTCTCAGAGGATAATGACATTGTTAAATATAATCATTGATTGAAAGTGAAAATGAGAGAGAAGATATTGGAAACTGAGGAGAGAGAAGAAAGAATGAAATAGTTATTTAAGAGGGTAGATGTGAAATTGGACTTAGGTAATAGAGTATGACTATTGGAAGAAACTAAGAATATGCTACATTTACAGTGAGACCAGTCACCAAATTGTGACTTTTCCTCAACCACTTTCCACAGTAGGGAGAAAGATGGATTTAGCCAAGGTTGTGGTTTGACCAAAAGAGTATGTCAAAAACAGAGAGAGGAGATGCAGTGGATGGTATAGGCAAAAAAGATTTACCATAGAACTTAAGTTGGGTAAGGTCGGAAGAGAGGATGTGGAGAATGAGGGATCATGAATAAGTCAGTCATATAAACTTGGATCATGAATAAGTTAGATAAACTGAAAGTGGGTTGAAAAAATTGTTGGTGTTGGAGTGTTAGTGGAAGTAAGCTAGAAAGACAGGAAATGGCAATAGAAGAGCTGAATATTTTAAATTGTAATTAGAAAGGTGATGGAATTATGTACCGTATGATGGAGTTAGATGTAGGATCACAGAAAGGTATGGCTAAGATAGAATGGAAGACAGAATAACTGAAAGAGAGGTCAGTAAATCAAGATACCAAGATTTCAAAAAGGAACATGTATGTGGATATTGAAATCACCAAAAATTACAATAAGAATAGTGTTGGAGAACATGACACTAAGCCTATAGCTAAAATCTTCAAGGAATAAGAGGGAGTAACTAGTCCCTCTTAGATGACTGAAATTCAAGGAACTGTAATGGGAGGTATCATTTGATTATGTGGGGTTCAAAGCTAGATATTATAAGGAGGAGATAGGAAAAATATTATAGGTACTTTAATGAGATATGAGAACAGTAGTTACCCCACCTCCAAACCCAGCAGTATGAGGACTTTGGGGAAAGCACTCAGTTCTTTCTTGAAATGGCTTCAGGAGAAGCAGTGTGATCAGAGAAAGCCAGGCTTCAGCTAATTAAGAAACAGTGGGGAGAAAAGAATTTGGTGATGATTTACCTTGAATTTCAGAGGATACAGTGAGATATTTAAGAGTTGGGAGGGGGTTTGTTCAGAAATAGTAGGATAGTTAGGATTTGGGGAATGAGGGATGATCTGAGGGGCTTGGGCTACTTGTATGATTGTCATGGACAAGTAAGAGCAGCATGATAGCTTTACTCCAGAAAAAAAAACAAAAACAAAACACCAGACAGATAGTGATGAAGGGAGTAAGAAGATAATGCTGAGTTGGGGAAGGGTCTTACCAGTATAAGGAAGAGATCCAGGTTTCCACTTTACTTCTGCTAATGGAGATGTAGACAGATGTGCAAAGGGGCTATTGTGCTAGGCAGGGGTTGGCTCCAGTACTGGTGTGAGGGCTGATGACAATTGTGAGGATCTTACTCTAAACACTGACTCTCTCTTGGACTTGGCCATCTATCTATAATTTGGAAAAAATTGAAACATGTTAAATTTATAAAACTTTTTTTTACTGAGAAAACAACATGTTTTAATATGTTGTAACAAAAAGGTACTTAAGTTTTATTCTTGCTAACAAATTTCTTTTAAATAATACATTTATATATTATAAATGGTATGGTAAATTTATATATATTTATAAATACATATTTACTACATATGGTAAACATATATATTTAAATAAATATAGCTTATATATTTATATGTAAACTATGTATTTATACTTCACATGTATGTCCTGTATTTTTTACTTTTTTTCCTATTTTAATGAACTGGGAGGTCATTTAAATTTACCATACAATTGATTGTATATCCTGACTTTTCCAAATCCTGATCTGGCTGTTTCTTCTATAGCTAGAACATTACCCAATGTCATTAATTCCTCTAAGTATGTAATTAGAGGAAATCATCATCTTTTCTGCTTGCTCTATTAATTTTGATTCCTCAAGTGTTAGTTCTTGTGTTGGCTGAGTTGTCTCTCAGTGCTGGCTATCAAGTGTACTTATTTTCCTAGCTGAGATTTATGTTAGACTGCCTATAGCATCCTATGCACAGCCTGCTTGTGGGTAAAGACCTGGCAGCAGGTGTTGCAGCTTTTGTTTGATCTATTTTCCAGGAGAGTGGCAGACGGGTGGGAGAGGAAGCAGGCATAGTACTTTAGAAGCAAATTTGGGTGTAAGTACCCCATTTCTTCCAGTGTGTAGCCAGCTGCCTTGGGCATTTCCCTGTCACTCCAACTCAGTTCCTAAACCCTGTGATCTTGCCTGTAGGTACCTGCCTCCTTGGATATTGCCTGACACAAGTTAGCAATGTACAGGGGAAAATTTTCCTGGTTGCCTCTGTGGGGGTAATCAAACTAATAACACCTTTCTTTGGCAGCCACTGCATTGCCTCCTGTCTTTTCTGTCTGTTTCTCTCCATGAACCCTTACTAAGAAAAGTATACAATGGCACACATTTTAAGCTATGCATTCCTTCTTTATATAGATTTTGTCTGCTGTCTGTGTTTGAAGGTTTATGAGATACTAGTTTTCCCTTTCTGGTTTTCAGTGCACTTTTGAATTTTTTTTATTGTTTCTAGAAATTTAGTGTTGGTTAAGCAGGCTTAATATGTCATTTTTAGTCTTTGAATAGAAACGGAGATTGTCTCTCAAGAAAAGTGTAGGAACATTTGTGAAGCTAAGGAAAGGGGAAGGTTTTGTATACAGGGAAAAATCCTACAAGTGTGCACAATTTCAGCTATTCTTCATATGGATTTGAGGGAATTTCTATAACAAATAGACATAAGCAGAGTTTTGTAAACATATATCCGCTATTATCAACCTCTATCAATGTTCTTTATAGTATAACTTAGCAGTATTTTACTTTTCACAAAAATATTATTAAACGAGCATGAGAGAGAGAGAGAAAAGAAGGCATTTGTGATTATTTCCAGCCACTACTGTGTAAATTGTTCAGGCCACACTTGGGTAAAAGGAAATTGAGGTCTTTATTTGAAGGAGATATTTTAAAAATATAAGTAATAGAGAAAAAAACCTTAAATTATTAACCCTTTGTTTCTTGACCAGTATAGAGGAGTGATGGAAAGCAATTAGGCTGCTCACCTGTCTGAAGCATTGCCTATCATATTAACTTGAGGAAATGTTTTCACTACGTAAATAGCCACCTTGTGAATATATTTCTGGTGCCTGCTACTACTCTAGGAACAATAACAACAATAAGATAAGTCATAGAAACAAATGTATTTAAGAAGTTATATGGAATCGATTTTGAAAAATCAGTCACCTTTCACAAAAATAGAGCAGATTTGGGAAAAGTATATTTTCAGTGCTTACTCACTTATTTGCAGTGTTCTTAGAACTCCAGATTCCGTGCATCAAGACCTCATATCCTAGAAAAAGTAATAAATGTGAGACTGAAGAAGCTGTCGACTTAAAAAAAGTGCACAACGTTGAGAGTTGTGAATTAAGTTTTATTTGGTGCAAGATGAGGAGTGCTGCCCAGGAGACAGCATCCCAGATAGCTCTGAGAAACTGCTCCAAAGAGGCAGAGGGGAAGGTCAGTATATACGTGATTTTGGTGAAGGTGGAATACATGCAATCAAGCACATGTTTTTTACAGAACGTTTCTGCTAGTCTCGTGCAGGTTACTGCTAGTCACGAGGAACAGACGTCACCATGAAGGATTTTAGTGCTTTTCTAGATATGAGAAGATACAAGGCTCATAAAATTGGCTCCTGAAAATATCTATCTGAAGAACTGTTCTGCCAGTTTTTCCCAGAGCACAGAGTGCCTCATTTCAGCTCTCCACCCTGAGCTCCTTTCAGGGGGCGTTGAAAGTCAGCAGCTGCTGCAGCTCATGATTTAATCCTTGTAGAGGTAGATGGCAAGTGCCAAAGGAAAATGCCAATTTGTAGTTGACAAAGCCAACCAAAAAAGTGCATGTTGGGGAACCAAGAGGAAAGGCTCTAAGAGAGAAGAGAAGAAGGGAAGAAAGAAGAGGAAAAAACAAAAAAAAAAACTACTGAGCACATACATGTTTGTGACAGAGCACTTATATATACCATCTAACATAATTCAGAGTGTCTCTGAATAGAACACGCACTGTGTTGAGTTTGCCTTTCTGGCAATAGTATCTCTCATTTGGCAGGCCATCTTTAAATATTGATGGCAACTTTTGCTTTATGAAGAGAAAGTATAGGGATTTTGAAAGATTCTATGAGAGCAAAACAATTTGTTTATTTTAAAAGCTATTTACAATTTGAGCTGGTTGGCTTAGAAGAATAGAAAAAAAAATCTTCTTTTGCCTCAGAAAAATATTAATGGGACTATTTATCTAACAATGCCATCGTTGTGACAATAGAATATAGATGGGAAAAGTTTAACTAAAAATAAGTGTTAAAATAATATGCAAAAATCATGGTTATGTGAATATTGGAAGCAGCTGTGGTGTTGTATGGAGTGAGAAGAAGCAAAAAAGAAAAAGGTCCCAGAAGTATGATGGGGAACAAGGGCTCATGAAACTTGATATTGAATTGAGAGCCTTGTTATATAGAATACTGTTATCTAACATTCAATTTTCCATTTTTTCTTGTATTTTCACTTTTTTTTTTATTGGGGTATAGTTGTTTTACAATGTTGTGTTAGTTTCTACTGTACAGTGAAGTGAAATAGAGTTCCCTGTGCTATACAGCAGGTTCTCATTAGTTATCTATTTTATAAATATTAGTGTATATATGTTAGTCCCAATCTCCCAATTCAATCCATCACCCCTTTCCCCCCTTGGTGTCCATATGTTTGTTCTCTACATCTGTGTCTCTATTTCTGCCTTGCAAACTGGTTCATCTGTACCATTTTTCTAGATTCTACAAATATGCATTAATATACAATATTTGTTTTTCTCTTTCTGACTTACTTCAATCTGTATGATAGTTTCTAGGTCCATCCACATCTCTACTAATGACCCAATTTCATTCTTTTTTATGACTGAGTAATATTCCATTATATATATGTACCACCTTCTTTATCCATTCCTCTGTCGATGGACATTTAGGTTGCTTCCATAACCTGGTTATTGTAAATGGTGCTTCAATGAACATTGGGGTGCATGACTCTTTTTGAATATGGTTTTCTTTAGGTATATGCCCAGTAGTGCGATTACTGGGTCATATGGTAATTCTATTTTTAGAATTCCATACTGTTCTCCATAATAGCTGTATGAATTTACATTCCCACCAACAGTGCAAGAGGGTTCCCTTTTCTCCACACCCTCTCCAGCATTTATTGTTTGTAGATTTTTTGATGATGCCCATTCTAACCAGTGTGAGGTGATACCTCATTGTGGTTTTGATTTGCATTTCTCTAATAATTAGTGACATTGAGCAGCTTTGGGTTTTCTTTGTTCTTCTTTCTCTAGCTCCTTTAGGTGTAAGGTTAGATTGTTTATTTGAGATTTTTCTAGTTACTTGAAGTATGATTGTATTGCTATAAACTTCCCTCTTAGAACTGCTTTTGCTGCATCCCATAGGTTTTGGGTCACAGTGTTTTCATTGTCATTTGTCTCTAGGTATTTTTTTATTTCCTCTTTGATTTCTTAGTTATCTTTTCATTATTTATTTCGTTATTTCGTTATAGTTATGCTACTATATATTAGTAGCATATTGTTTAGCCTCCATGTGTTTGTATTTTTTACAGTTTTTTTCCTGTAATTGATCTCTAATCTCATAGCATTGTGGTCAGAAAAGATGCTTGACACGATTTCAATTTTCTTAAATTTACTGAGCTTGTTTGTGACCCCAAATGTGATCTATCTTGGAGAATGTTCCATGAGCACTTGAAAAGAAAGTGTAATCTGCTGTGTTTGGATGGAATGTCCTAGAAATATCAATTAAGTCTCTCCGGTCTATTGTGTCATTTAAAGCTCATGTTTCCTTATTAATTTTCTGTCTGGATGACCTGTTCATTAGCATAAGTGAGGTGTTAAAGTCCCCCATTATTATTGTATTACTGTTGATTTCCCCTTTTATAGCTGTTAGTCTTTGCCTTATGTATTGAGGTGATCCTACGGTGGGTGTATATATATTTATAATTGTTATATCTTGTTCTTGAATTGATCCCTTGATCACTATGTAATGTCCTTCCTTGTCTCTTGTAACATCCTTTATTTTAAGTCTATTTTACCTGATATGAGTATTGTTACTTCAGCTTTCTTTTGATTTCCGTTTGCATGGAGTATCTTTTTCCATCCCCTCACTTTCAGTCTGTATGTGTCCCTAGGTCTGAAGTGGGTCTCTTGTAGACAGCATATATACAGGTCTTGTTTTTGGATCCATTCAGCCAGTCTGTGTCTTTTGGTTGGAGTATTGAATCCATTCACATTTAAGGTAATTATTGATTTGTATGTTAGTATTACCATTTTCTTAATTGTTTTGGGTTTGTTTTTGTAGCTCATTTTCTTCTCTCATGTTTCCCACTTAGAGAAGTTCCTTTAGCATTTGCTGTAGAGTCGGTTTGGTGGTGTTGAATTCTCTTAGGTTTTGCTTGTCTGTAAAGCTTCTGATTTATACATTGAATCTAAATGAGATCGTTGCTGGGTAGGATAATATTGGCTGTAAGTTTTTCCCTTTCATCACTTTAAATATATCCTGCCACTCCCTTCTGGTCTTCAGAGTTTCTGCTTAGAAATCAGCTGATAACCTCATGGGGATTCCCTTGTATGTTATTTGCTGCTTTTCCCTTGCTACTTTTAATATTTTTTTCTTTGTACTTAATTTTTAATAGTTAGATTAATATGTGTCTCGGTGTGTTTCTCCTTGGGTTCAAGCTGTGTGGGAATCTCTGCACTTCCTGGACTTGATTGACTATTTCCTTTCCCATGTTAGGCAAGTTCTCAACTATAATCTCTTCAAATATTTTCTCATACCCTTTTTATTTCTCTTCTTTTTTTCTGGGCCCCCTATAATTTGAATGTTGGTGCATTTAATATTGTCCCAGAGGTCTCTGAGACTGTCCTCAATTCTTTTTATTCTTTTTTCTTTACTCTCTTCTGCAGCAGTTGTTTCCACCATTTTATCTTCCATCCCACTTATCTGTTCTTCTGTCTCAGGTATTCTGCTATTGATTTCTTCTAGAGTATTTTTAATTTCAGTTATTGTGTTGTTCATTACTGTTTGTTTGCTCTTTAGTTCTTCTAGGTGCTTGTTAAACATTTCTTGTATTTTCTCCATTCTTTTCCCAAGATTTTGGATCATCTTTACTATCTTTACTCTGAATGTTTTTCAGTTAGACTGCCTATTTCCTCTTCATTTTTTTGGTCTTGTGGGTTTTTACCTTACTCCTTCATCTGCTGCATATTTCTCTGTCTTCTCATTTTAACTTACTGTGTTTGGTACCTCCTTTACACAGGCTGCAGTGTTGTAGTTCCTCTTACTTATGATGTCTACCTCCAGTGGGCGATGTTGGTCTAGTGGCTTGTGTAGGCTTCCTGTTGGGGGAGACTGATGCCTGTTTTCTGGTGCATGGAGCTGGATCTTGTCCCTCTGATGGGCAATGCCATGTCCGGTGGTGTGTTTTGGGGTATCTGTCAGCTTAGTATGACTTTAAGCAGTCTGTCTGCTAATGGTGAGGTTGTGTTCCTGTCTTGATAGTTGTTTGGCATGAGGTATCCAGCACTGGAGCTTGCTGGCCATTGGGTGGAGCCAGGTCTTAATGTTGAGATGGAGACTTCTGGGAGAGCTCTTACCAATTAATATTCCATGGGGCCAGGATTTCTCTCATGGTCCAACATCCTGGACTTGGTTCTCCCACCTCGGATGCACAGGCCCAACTACTGGCCGGAGCTCCAAAACTCCGCAAGCCACGTGGTGTGGAAGAAAAGAGAAAAAAAAAGAAAAAAAAGAAAAAAAAGAAGAACCGACAAACGAAACCCTGAGACAAATGGTAAATGCAAAACTGAACAGACAAAAACACAAAGAAACACACACTCACAAAAAGAAAATAAAAAAAAGAGAAAACAAAAAAAGAAGAGAGCAACCAAACCAATAAACCCTAAAACGAAAACAAACACAAAAAACTAAACTCACCAAAAGAAAGAAAAACAACAACAACAAAAATGAAACACAGAGAGCAAACTAAAAAATGCAAAGAAAGTATAAAACAAACACACAAATAGGATTAAAAATAATAAAACAAAAGAAAGATGGAAGCAAAAGGGAAAAGTACAAAACAACAAAGAAGTAAAGTAAAAGTAGAAAAATATAAAATATAGTTAAAAATAAGACAAAAATTAAGAAAAACAAAGAAAAAAACAAGGAAAAAACATAATATAACAAAAAATACAGTAGAAATAGGAAAAAAGATAAAAAATGTATTAAAAATAAAAGCATAAAAAAGAAAAAAGTAAATAAAAATTAAAAGAATAATAAAAAAAGAACAACAATAGAGAAAAATGAAAAAAATATATATATATATAATAGTAATACTGCTGGTATTTTCCCATGGCCTCAGCTGTCATTGTCCTTGCCTCAAAGTGAGCCACTGCTATTCCCTGCCTAACCAGGAAGTCCTCCAATACTTTTAGGTAGGTCTCTGGACCTGCTGTCAGCTCTGTGGGGCAGCTCAAACTCCAATCTGCCCTTACTCCCACGTGTACTTGCCTCCAAAATCCATAGTTGCCACCAACGTCCACAGCCTTGATTGTGGGAACACCCATTGTCTATTCATATATTTCACAGATTCAGGGTTTACCAAGCCGATTGAGGGGATTTCATCTGCTGTTCCTGTGGCTGCACAGAGAGATTTTCCTTTGGTCGCACTTCCCCAGGAGTTCAGCTTTGATTTTGGTCCTGCCTCTGCCTGTTGGCTACCCTCAGGTGTCTGTTCCCCACCCAGGCAAGAGGGGGTGAAAGCAACAGCTGATTAGGGCTCACTTGCTCTCTCAAGCAGAGGAGAGGTGGGGGGAATACAGAAGTCACAATTGTGATGTGCAGGGAGTGCCTACGGAGGCAGCATCAGCAGGAAGTTGCTACAGACTGAGGCACACAGTGCATTCTCCTGGGGAAGTTGGTCCCAGATAGTGGGACCCTCGGCAGTGGTGGGCTGGACAGACTCCTGGGAATGTGTAGGCAGTGACCTGTGCTTGCACACAACCCTTGGTGGCAGCAGTGGCAGCATCGCCCACCCCTGAGGTCCAAGATAACAGCCGGGGCTTGCACCCACCTCTGGAGCTCATGTAGGCGGTGCCCTGCTGTCTGTGAGTACTTGGAGCAGGAAGCTTTTCTCCTCGCTCAGCCCGCAACAATGGTCTCTTACTTCTCTGGTGGTCCAGGCTTTTTCCCAGATGCCTTCCTGTCTAGCCGTGGCATACTAGCCCCCTCAGGCTGTCTTCACACTGCCAACCCCAGTCCTCTCCCTAGAGGGAGGAAGCCCAAACATCAGCAACCAGCTGCCACCCGCCCCAGGAAGTGAGCTGACAAGCATCTCAAGGCTGGGGAGTGCTGGTTGGCACCAATCCTCTGTGCAGTATTCTCTCCACTTTCCCTCCATAGCCCTGTTGCTGCCCTCTCCTTTGAAGCTCCCAAGCTCCCTCCCATCCCCGCCAGTGAGGGGACTTCCTAGGGCACAAAAACTTTTCCTTCTTCACAGCTCCCTCCCAGAGGCACAGGTCCTGTCTTTATTCTTTTCTCTCTCTCTCTCTCTCTTTTTTTTTTCTTTTGCTCTACCCAGTTATGTAGAGAATTTCTTGCCTTTTTGGAAGTCTGAGGTCTGCCAGCATTCAGTAGGTGTTCTGTAGGAGTTGTTATACATGTAGATGTATTTGTGGAGAGAAAGGTGATCTCCACATCTTACCCCTCTGCCATCTTGAAGCTCCTCCTCATGTATTTTCCATGATTACTCTCAGAAGCACATACTATTTAGATCTTATCAATCTCTTTTTCTTCTTGGAAACACATGATAACTACATTTCCACCCTTCCTTGAACTTAAGATGGGAACTGTCACTGTTCAGCAATGTGGGTGGAAGTGAAGTATACCTTTCTTATCCTGCTTATAAAGTGTTTTATGTCTTCCTCCATGTTTGCCTTGTTTTGCTTTTTGGGCAGCTGCATGCAGATGATACATATATAAGAAAGTGTATATATATTATATATATATATATATATATATATATATATATATATATATATATATATATATATATATATATTGTCCTGTATATAAAATTTGTCGTAAGGAGATAGTAAGATTCTTCTGGGGAACATTTAAAAGAGACAGATGCTGAGCCCCATACTCAGAAAATCTGGTTTAATTGGTCAAGACAGCAGGGTATTTTAAACCTCTATATGTAAATTCTAATGTGTAGCAAGGTAAGATTTTGGGCTTGGAGACAATGTGGTATAATGTGGTATAAGTGGGACTTGAGGAAAATTTATATCCCTTTAAGAGACAACTATCCTCAAGAGTGGTCATTACAGAATTTTTAGGAGGAGAATCATTCAATATTACAAGAAGGACTGTTTCTACTGAGAAGGGAAGCTCAGTAAATTTGTCCATTTCATGTATTCAGAGGCAACTGAATGTCTCCAGTGCATTTCTTAATTCCTCAATATTCCTGAACAATGATGTCCCAATTTTCACATAAAAACTCTCGACATGCTGTGAATATATCTTATTGTATATTTCAGTACCACTCAAGTTCAGATTCTACATCTGATATTAAACTACATAAACTTTGTTACCATGAGAAGAAAACCAGTGGTTCTCTAACCCATGCTTTTATCTAACAATTTAATTAAGTGAATAGTTTTCTTTAAGCTCTCCATTAAATTTAGAAGCAGTCAACTCATATCAGTCTTTCAAAAGTGTCCACTGCAGCAGCCACTCAACATTTTGCTTTCAATAAGCATTTCATTCCAAGTACCCATGCTAAATAGTTTCAATAATGTTTCACCATTGTGTGCTAGAGATTACCAGTGTTTCTTCAAATTATGTTAAGCAGATCTCCGTTGCCTTCAAGCCCTAGGTCAGAAAAACAATTTAGATTCTCATTTCTTTTAGCTTACTTTTTCCTGAAACCATTTCTTTAACCAATTACTATATTCGTCACTGTTGTTAGTTGCAGACAATATAATTCCCTCAAGCTAGGTTTTTAAAGAAAATAATAGGTAGGGTACAGAATTTATAGGAGTGCCTTAGAATTTTAATAATACATAGGATAATACACCTAGGATAAATGTCCAAACACATATAGGATTTTTCTTGTTAGTCAAGAAAAGAATTTTGCGTCCGTCTGAAAGACATCTTCCCATCTATACTGACATCTATGCCCACATAGATGCCTACACCTAGGGATATCCCTAGGAAATTGACAGTGGCTCCTGTTTCACTGGTATTCTATAATTTCTTGAACTTGAATAGAAACGTTTCCCTGTTCTGTAATTGAAATTTAGCGTTTTATTAAGTTTTGAATGTAAACTACAAACTGCAATAGTATTAACACTACTTAAGACTACCAAAGAAGTCAATGGCACAAAAATAGTTAAGAACCCCTGCTTTAGAAGAACTAAATGTTTCTGCCTCAAACCCTGATTTCCCTGAGTGAAGACTCAAAACTTGCTCCTTTTTGCCTTTTACATCTTGAGTAGGTGACTGTTGGTGGAACCTAGATCACATGAGAAAAAAAAAAAAAAAAAAAAAAAAAAAAAAACTATAAGTGGATATAGGAAATATAGAGCATTCTAGTATTTATAAGAAGGCATTTAGGAATTGAAGTAGGTATGGAGTAAGCAAGTTGCTATGTACTAAAAGGGCATAAATTTCCATTTTCCTCTCACAAATATTAAAAAACAATTACAAAATGCTATTTAAATAATTTATGCACACTTCCTAGCTGTATAAATTAAAACGTTTTAATGGCAGGCAACAGAAACTAAGAAAATCTTTAACAAAAGTGGATTTACTGGCAAGATAATTAGAAAACTCACTGAATTGAAAGAAGTGATAAAAAAAAAAAACCCTGAAGAATAGAAGAAGTACCCTATTACACCTGACATTTCCCTTAGATAATAATTTTGCACTTTTTAAAATAATTATTTGCTTTAAGAGTATGAAATACCAAGGCATTTTGGTGTCTCTGAGTCCTCAGGCTCTGAGGGGTAAGAGGGCACTGTTATTGCTCCCCGTATGATCACCACAGACTCCAGGGGAGGGATGTAGCCTGGTTACTTTTGGGTAATGTGGAAAGTTCTCTCTTCTCTGACACCACATCTGCAAGCGTGAGAAGGGTTGCTTCATTACTGGTGGGCAGAGATGGAAGTCCACCCTTCCCATGTGGTCTCTATCCATATGTTAGGTGGTGAGGAGGGGTCTTGTTACCATTTGGAGAGGATGAAATTTTCATGACTCTCTACTCAGCCTTTTTTGACATTGCCCTGGCAGTTGTGTTGGGGTACCTCCTTACAGCCTCTCCAGTGTGGAATTCTAAGCTTCCCACTAAGATTTTTTCTGGTTTGGATGAGGATAAGGCCACATTTTTTTCTGTGATGTTGGTTGCAGCAGAATAGTTACTGTCTGAGTTTTCCATCCTCTGAGGCTATTCCTTTCCTCTCCCTTGGTTAGATAGAATAGTTGTTTTTCTAATTTCATAGGCATTTCTAAATTACCAGTTTCTCCATTGTTTATTCCATAGTATCTGAGGTAAATAGAAAATCTTGGAGACTCACCATTGTGATATTTCTTAGATGCCAAGGTCCCTAGCTGGTCTGCCTTCTTCTCTCTATCTTTCAGAATCTTCTTTTGTTCATTTTATATATAATATCTAAGGGATTTAATTGTATTTAGCAGGAGAAATAAGAAAAATTATTGTTTTCTCCACCTTCCCAGAAACATAAATAATTTATATTTTTGTCTTTATATAATTTTAAATGTCACTCTGACTTCAAGGAGATAAGTAAGAAATGTTACTTTGTTTATTAATATTTACTGAACGCTTTTTAAAGGAATACTATTCCATACCTATTGTTTACTAGCTCACTTAAACTTCCCAGTTGTAGAAACTGAGCTACAGAGAAGTTCACTTACTTGAACTAAGTCACACAGCTAATAAGGATCATAAGCAGGATGTGAAACTGGAAAATTTGGCTCCAGATCCCTTTTAAATGCTTCTCTATACTGTCCCTCCCATCATGAAATGGATTACCATTGGTCTAACAAGGGTCAGGTGCCCACCTTGGACTGTTCACTGTTACTTGAAAAGTTGCATCTGTTACAGAATGAAGAAAGGAAGAGTTGCTTGGAAACCAAACACAAGAAAAGACACCAAGGTTTCATGTTTAATTGGTGCCATGATTGGATCATAAACTTCCATATTCTTGACCAATAACTCAGCTATAGACTAATGTCTCCTGTATTCCATAAAGCACATTCTTCTCATATAATTTACTGCCCTTTATTTAATTTCCTTTGCAATTTATCATTGCATCAACTTCTAACACAAAGTTTAAAAATCTTATCTATGTACATCTGATATCACTAAACTATTTTAGATTAAAAGTGGCTATATTCTACTCTACTATTTTCTTTAAAGATTTTCAGATCAATTTTCAAAACTGAATAGAAGTAGAGAGAACATTTGAACATTTGGAAAACCACTTTGAGTTTCACCAAGGATGACATCTACCTGTTATAGCTACTTGTTTGCGGAAGTAGCTGTCACTATTCCAATGTTATGTCTTAGGTATTACACTGTATTATTTGTAACAAAAGCTGAATGTTTAATACATTTTAGGGGTAATTGACATTACTTTTCTTCATAGTTTATTTTCTGAATTTAATTGTATAAGTTTATTTTTTATCCAAAGTCTTTGTTATCTTTTCTTAATAATTGTGCCTAAATTGACTTTAACATTTCCTTAAAGATCCAACAATATAACTCACATATGCCCTTAATTGAGTACTAACTATATCAAGTACTATATTGTGTTATAAGATAAAGGGAAAGAAGGCATATTTCCTTCAGGTAAGCCAACACTACTTTGACTATATATTTTATTAACACAAGACACATACATACATATGTGAAATAAAATAAAACAAATAATTAGTAGAGTGTTAGCTTGCCATAAAACAAATCTTTTTGTATATATATATATATGTATGTATATCTATATCTATATCTGTATATACATACATAATCTTTTGGAGATTTTATATATATGTGTATATAAATATACATATATATATATATATATATCCAAGCATAAATGTATGTGTGTGTGTATATATATATACACATACATATGTAATGTTCTTAAATATGCATATATATATGATAAATGAAATATATATTAATTGATATAGCTACTTATATAGATACATATGTGAAGTAAACAAAATATATATGGTATATATCTATATCTACAACTTTATTTATACCTATCTACCTCCAAGAAACAGAATGGAGAGGTTACATCTTCTGTTCATTGGAGATTTTATACATATATATATATATATACATATCACAAGTGTGTATGAAAAAATAAGAGCGATAGTTATAGCATGCCAGGAGAACACACAATACATACATATATATATAAACAAATAACAAAATATTCTAAAAACATGTATGGTAACCAATTTATGGTACATCTTGAAAAACACTTTTGCATTTTTCCTCTCACATAGCCTGCTTTTTGTTTAAAAGTCAAAACACTATTAGGCATACCTGTGTTTCCCCTGATGGAGAAATTTTTTGTGAAGGGTGATGATAGGCCTTTGAATCAGTTTGATGTGTTAGAGTACAAACAAAGAACATCTAATGGTGTCTTAGCTCATAAGGGTGCATGTTGTTCACATCACAAAAAATCTAGAGTAAGCACTTCCAGGTTTCATTCAATAGCTCAAAAATGTTGCTAAGAACACAGAAAAAAATTTTCCAACCTGCAACAACTTGTTCTCCTACCTGTTGGCTTTTCAACATAATAGAAGCAGCATGGCTCTCACAGCTCCCAGAGTCATGTCTTTATAGCATCCCAAGCTGAAAGGAAGCAAGCATACAGAAAATATGAGGTCTGATATTATCAGTTAAAAATAATTCCCCTAAGTGGACATAGAGGGAACCTACCTCAACATAATAAAGGTCATATACGACAAACCCACAGCAAACATCATTCTCAATGCTGAAAAACTGAAAGCATTTCCTCTAAGATCAGGAACAAGACAAGGATGTCCACTCTTGCCACTCTTATTCAACATAGCTTTGGAAGTCCTAGAAACAGCAATCAAAGAAGAAAAAGAAATAAAAAGGAATACAAATTGGAAAAGAAGAAGTAAAACTGTCACTGTTTGCAGATGACATGATACTATACAAAGAGAATCCTAAAGATGCCACCAGAAAACTACTAGAGCTAATCAATGGATTTGTTAAAGTGGCAGGATACAAAATTAATGCACAGAAATCTCTTGCATTCCTATACACTAACAATGAAAGTTCAGAAAGAGAAATTAAGGAAACAATCCCATTCACCATTGCAATAAAAAGAACAAAACACCTAGGAATAAACCTATCTAAGTAGGTAAAACACCTGTACTCAGAAAACTATACAACACTGATGAAAGAAATCAAAGATGACACAAACATATAGAGAGATATACCATGTTCTTGGATTGGAAGAATCAATATTGTGAAAATGACTATACTACCCAAAGCAACCTACAGATTCAATGTGATCCCTATCAAATTACCAGCGGCATATTTTACAGAACTAGAATGAAAAATCTTAAAATTTGTATGGAGACACAAAAGACCCTAAATAACCAAAGCAGTCTTGAGGGAAAAATACTGAACTGGAGGGATCGGACTCCCTGACTTCAGACTATACTACAAAGCTACAGTAATCAAGACAATATGGTACAGGCACAAAAACAGAAGTATTGATCAATGGAACAGGATAGAAAGCCCAGAGATAAACCCACACACCTATGGTCAACTAATCTATGACAAAGGAGGCAAGGATATACAATGGAGAAAAGACAGTCTCTTCAATAAGTTGTGGTGGGAAAACTGGACAGCCACATGTAAGAGAATGAAATCAGAACACTCCCTAACATCATACACAAAAATAAATTCAAAATGGATTCAAGACCTAAATGTAAGACTGGACATTATAAAACTCTTAGAAGAAAACATAGGTAGAACACTCTTTGACATAAATCACAGCAAGATCTTTTATGACCCACTTCCTAGAGTAATGGAAATAAAACCAAAACTAAACAAATGGGACCTAATGAAACAAAAGCTTTTGCACAGCAAAGGAAACCATAAACAAGATGAAAAGACAACCCTCAGAATGGGAGAAAATATTTGCAAATGAATCAACGGCCAAAGGATTAATCTCCAAATTATATAAACAGCTCATGCAGCTCAATATTAAAAAAACAAACAACCCAGTAAAAAAATGGGCAGAAGACCTAAATAGACATTTCTCCAAAGAAGACATACAGATGGTGAAGAAAATATATAAAAGTATATGCATACAGGAGATGCCTGATTTGTGCATAAGGTCCAAAGATTAAAATAGGAATAAATATAGTTTACAGCCTTATTTTAAGAATGAATGTGAGACAATGTACATAAAATACCTAATACAGCACCTGCCTCATTTTGGGGACTAAATGAACTGGTAGTTATTCTTATCTTTATTAATAATATTGTTGGCATTAATGAATTTCAATGTCATGAGAAGACATTGAAAACCTATATTTTCAAATACAGGTTTACTCTGGAATGAGAATCTTAAAACTTACTAAATGTCTTTTAAAGCACATTTATTAGCCATTTAGAAAAATTCACTTTAGCATTCGTTTCAAGTAAGCTACCCTGGTGCATTTAACATACTATTAATTTGCAAAGCTGATGAGCAAGAGCAAGTAATTTGAGTAGTAAAATTGTAAAAGAAGTGTGTGGACATTTAGTAATTGTACTGAGAAATTAAGGCAATTATAGAAAAAAATCCAGGCTAAAAGTGCCATTGAAGAGGATTTTTTTAAGCATTTATTATTCAGATGACTCATCTAAAATGGCTAACTGCTCTGATTATTGCTCAAGACTATTTAATTTCTTTAAATGACTTAATCACTGAAAACTTCATGTAGAAGTTTGGATTTCAGGTAATTATTGAAGGAGAAAGAAAAGTTGCTTGGTAGTAGACCTCAGTCTGAAATTAGAAATAAAATGAGAACAATAAAACATGCACCATGAAATTTCTCTCAAGGTTAATGATAATTCACTTTTAGGAACTATATATTCAGATATTGCTGGCTCTTTGCAAGACTAAAGTAAGTGAAGTTTGTCTTCGATGCATGCAGTCATTACTTATTACCCTTCGTTTTACTATGGAAACCCTCATACCCTTACTCTCAGCCCCCTCCACTTTATGCTACCAGTGACCACCTTCTGCTGAATCCTGCTATGAACATGTCCATGCTAATCAGTGTGTTATCCAAGAATATTTTCATTTTTAAGTCTAAACTCCAATAGTGGTATGAAAGTCTGTATTTATATCAAATGTATTTTAAGCAAAGAAAGGCAGGTTGTTTTTGTTTTTGTTTGGCTTTATTTTTCAGGAGGAAGAAGAGAGGAAAGGAAGATGGAGGTACCTTCCAGTGCTTTGAAAAACTTCTAGGGAGGGTGATCATATTTCCTAGTTTTCCCAGAAGAGTCCTAATTTACATTAGTTGTTCTGGAATAATTATTAATTGTGTTCCATTTAACCTTTAAAAAATGGCATGATTTGGAGGATAATTACAGAAACATATCTATTGATATTTATTTTATGTCTAAAATTAATAGATCATTCAGACAAAAAAATTTTAAACACACTTCACATAAAAATTTTAAAATATTTTATAAGTAAGTAATAGATACATTTGTAAAACTAATGTCCTAATTAATATGTAATGCATATTCCTTGCAGGCTTGTTTGTGGGAAAACTTCCTTCCCTCTGACATCTTGTTCCCATATAGCAAGACTTCTATAAGAATACATATCCTGATTTCTCAACTCTGCAAGGAAAAGTGAATCACTCAATTTGTAGGTGTTTTCCACTGGTCTATATTTTTATATGTATAGGCTTAACTTTATTTAAATCATGGCATTGTATATATGACATATAGATATACCAGATAGCATAAAAGTTAGAGCTCAATAACAAAAATTAAATCACGGGGGGACCTTCAAGTTGGTGGAGGAGTAAGACGTGGAGATCACCTTACTCCTCACAAATACATCAAAAATACATCTACATGTGGAACAGCTCCTACAGAACACCTACTGAATGCTGGCAGAAGAACTCAGACTTCCCAAAAGGCAAGAAAATCCCCATGTACCTGGGAAGGGCAAAAGAAAAAAAAAAAAAAAAAAACAGAGACAAAAGAATAGGGACAGGACCTGCACCTCTGGGAGGGAACTGTGAAGGAGGAAGTTTCCATGCACTAGGAAGCCCCTTCACTGGTGGGAAATGGGGAGTGGGAAGCTTCGGAGCCACAGAGGAGAGCACAGCAACAGGCGTGCAGCGGGCAAAACGGAGAGATTCCCGCACAGAGGATTGGTGCCAACCAGCACTCACCAGCCTGAGAGGCTTGTCTGCTCACCCGCTGGGACAGGTTGGGGCTGGGAGCTGAAGCTCAGGCTTCAGAGGTCAGATCCCAGGGAGAGGACTGGGGTTGGCTGCATGAACACAGACTGAAGGGGGTTAGTGTACCACAGCTAGCTGAGAGGGAGTCTGGGAAAAACTCTCGACCTGCCTAAGAGACAAGAGACCACTGTTTCAGGGTGCACCAGGAGAGGGGATTCCTTCTCTTTCTGCCCACAGCAGACAGAGCACCACCTAAACGAGCTCCAGAGATGGGCGCAAGTCATGGCTATCAGTTTGGACACCAGAGACAGGCATGAAACGTTAATGCTGCTGCTGCAGCCACCAAGAATTCTGTATGCAAGCACAGGTCACTATCCACATCCGCTTGGGAACTGGTGCAGCCCGCCACTGCCAGGGTCCCGTGATACAGGGATAATTTCCCTGGGAAAACACACGGTATGCCTCAGCCTGTTGCAACATCATGCCAGCCTCTGCCGCTACAGGCTCACCCTGCTTTCCAATTATAACTACGGTACCCCTCCCTCACCCTGGCCTGAGTGAGCCAGAGCCCCCAAATCAGCCACAGCTTTAACCCCATCCTGTCTGGGCGGGAACAGAAGACTGAGGGCAACCTACATGCAGACGTGGGGTGAAAACCAAAGCTGAACGCCAGTAGCTGTGCAAACAAAGAAGAGAAAGGGAACTTTCTACATGCAGCCTCAGGAGCAGCAGATTAAATGCCCACAATCAACTTGATGTACCCTGCATCTGTGGAATACCTGAATAGACAACGAATCAACCCAGAATTGAGGTGGTGGACTTTGGGAGCAACTGTAGACTTGGGGTTTGCTGTCTGCAACTGACTTGTTTCTGATTTTTATGTTTAACTTAGTATAGTTTTTAGCACTTGTTGTCATTGGTGGATTAGTTTATTCGTTTGGTTCCTCTCTTTGTTTTTTTAATTATTTTTAATTTAATAATTCTTTTACTTTTTATTTTAATTATTATATTTTATTTATTTATCTATTTTTCTTTCTTTTTTTCTCCTTTTTATTCTGAGCTGTGGGGCTAACAGGATCTTGGTGCTCTGGCCAGGTTTCAGGCATGAGCCTCTGAGGTGGGACAGCTGAGTTCAGGATATTAGACCACCAGAAACGTCCCAGCCCCACATAATATCAATCAGTGAGAGCTCTCCCAGAGATCTCCATCTCAACACTAAGACTCAGCTCCAACCAACAGCCAGCAAGCTCCAGTGCTGGAAACCCCATGCAAACAATGAGCAAGACAGGAGCACAACCCCAACCATTAGCAGAGAGACTGCCTGAAATCATATTAAGTTAACAGACACCCCAAAACACACCACCAGACGCAGCCCTGCCCACCAGACAGACAAGATTCAGCTCACCAGAACACAGGCACCAGTCCCCTCCACCAAGAAGCCTACACAAGCCACTGAACCAAACTTAAACACTGGGGACAGACACCAAAAAACAATGGGAATTACGAACTTGCAGCCTGAGAAAAGGAGACCTCAAAAACAGTAAGTTAAGCAAAATGGGAAGACAGAGGAATACGCAGCAGCTGAAGGAGCAAGGTAAAAAACCACCTGACCAAACAAATGAAGAGGAAATAAGCAGTCTACCTGAAAAAGAATTCAGAGTAATGATAGTAGAAATCATCCAAAATCTTGGAAATAGAATAGAGAAAATAAAATAAACATTTAAAAGGAACTAGAAGAACTAAAGAGCAAACAAACAATGATGAAGAACACAATAAGTTAAATTAAAAATTCCCTAGAAAAAATCAATAGCAGAATAACTAAGGCAGAAGAATGGATAAGTGACCTGGAAGATAAAATAGTGGAAATAACTACCACAGAGGAGAAGAAAGAAAAAAAGAATGAAAAGAATTGAGGACAGTCTCAGAGACCTCTGACAACATTAAATGAACCAAAATGCGAATTATATGGATCCCAGAAAAAGAGAAAAAGAAAGGGACTGAGAAAATATTTGAAGAGATTATAGTTGAAAACTTCCCTAATATGGGAAAGGAAATAGTCAGTCAAGTCCAGGAAGCACAAAGAGTCCATACAGGATAAATCCAAGGAGAAACACACCAAGACATATATTAATCAAACTATAAAAAATTAAATACAAAGAAAAATTATTAAAAGTAGCAAAAGAAAAGAAACAAATAGCATACAAGGAAATCACCATAAGGTTAACAGCTGATCTTTCAGCAGAAACTCTGCAAGCCAGAAGGGAGTGACAGGACATATTTAAAGTGATGAAATGGAAAAACCTACCACCAAGATTACACTACCCAGCAAGAATCTCATTCAGATTCGAAGAGAAATAAAAAACTTAACACACAAGCCAAAGTTAAGAGAATTCAGCACCACCAAACCAGCTTTACAACAAATGCTAAAGGAACTTCTCTAGGCAGGAAACACAAGAGAAGGAAAAGACCCACAATAACAAACCCTAAACAGTTAGGAAAATGGTAATAGGAACATACATGTCAATAATTACCTTAAATGTAAATGGATTAAATGCTCCAACCAAAAGACATAGACTGGCTGAATGGATATGAAAACAAGATCCATATGTATACAGTCTACAAGAAACCCACTTCAGACCTAGGGAGACACATACAGACTGAAAGTGAGGGGATGGAAAAATATATTCTACTCAAATGGAAATCAAAAGAAAGCTGGAGTAGCAACTCTCATATCAGATAAAATAGACTTTAAAATAAAGGATGTTACAAGCGACAAGGAAGGACACTACATAATGATCAAGGGTTCAATCCAAGAAGAAGATATAACAATTATAAATATTTATGCACCCAACATAGGAGCACCTCAGTACATTAGACAAATGCTAACAGCCATAAAAGGGGAAATTGACAGTAACACAATCATAGTAGGGGACTTTAACACCCAACTTTCACCAATGGACAGGTCATCCAAAATGAAAATAAATAAGGAAACACAAGCTTTAAATGACACATTAGACAAGATGGACTTAATTGATATTTACAGGACATTCCATCCCAAAACAACAGAATACAATTTCTTCTCAAGTGCTCATGGAACATTCTCCAGATAGATCATATCTTGGGTCACAAATCAAGCCTTGGTAAATTTAAAACAATTGAAATCATATTAAGTATCTTTTCTGACCACAACACTGTGAGACTAGATATCAATTACAGGGAAAAATCTGTAAAAAATACAAACACATGGGGGCTAAACAATATGCTACTAAATAACCAAGAGATCACTGAAGAAATCAAAGAGGAAATAAAAAAATACCTAGAAACAAATGACAATGAAAACACGACGACCCGAAACCTATGGGATGCAGCAAAAGCAGTTCTAAGAGGGAAGTTTAGAGCAATACAATACTACCTCGAGAAACAAGAGAACTCTCAAATAAACAACCTAACCTTACACCTAAAGCAATTAGAAAAAGAAGAACAAAAAATCCCCAAAGTTGGCAGAAGGAAAGAAATCATAAAGATCAGATCAGAAATAAATGAAAATGAAATGAAGAAAACAATAGCAAAGATCAATAAAACTAAAAGCTGGCTCTTTGAGAAGATAAATAAAATCGATAAACTACTAGCCAGACTCATCAAGAAAAAAAGATAGAAGACTCAAATCAACAGAATTTGAAATGAAAAGGAAGTAACTACTGACACTGCAGAAATACAAAGGATCTTGAGAGATTACTACAAGCAACTTTATGCCAGTAAAAAGGACAACCTGGAAGAAATGGACACATTCTAAGAAAATCACAACCTTCTGATTCTGATTCAGGAAGAAATAGAAAATATAAGCAGACCAATCACAAGCACTAAAATTGAAACTGTGATTAAAAATTTTCCAACAAACAAAAGCCCAGGACCAGATGGCTTCACAGGAGAATTCTATCAAACATTTAGGGAAGAGCTAACACCTGTCCTTCTCAAACTCTTCCAAAATATAGCAGAGGGAGGAACACTCCCAAACTCACTCTAGGAGGCCACCATCACCCTGCTACCAAAACCAGACAAAGATGTCACAAAAAACCAAAACTACAGACCAATATCACTGATGAACATAGATGCAAAAATCCTCAGCAAATCACTAGCAAATAGAACCCAACTGAACATTAAAAGGATCATACACCATGATTAAGTGGGGTTTATCCCAGGAATGCAAGGATTCTTTAATATACACAAATCAATCCATGTGATAAACCATGTTAACAGATTGAAGGAGAAAATGCATATCATCATCTCAATAGATGCAGAAAAAGTTTTCAACAAAATTCAACACCCATTTATGATAAAACTCTCCAGAAAGTAGGCATAGAGGGAACTTACCTCCACATAATAAAGGCCATATATGCAAACACAAAGTCAATATCATTCTCAATGGTGAAAAAATGGAACCATTTCCACTAAAAACATGAACAAAACAAGGATGCCCACTCTTACCACTATTATTCAACATAGTTTTGGAAGTTTTAGCCACAGCAATCAGAGAAGGAAAAGAAATAAAAAGAATCCAAATTGGAAAAGAAGAAGTAAAGCTGTCACTGTTTGCAGATGACATGATGTTATACATAGAGAATCATAAAGATGCTACCAGAAAACTACCACAGCTAATCAATGAATGTGGTAAAGTAGCAGGATACAAAATTAATGCACAGAAATCTCTTGCATTACTATACACTAATGATGAAAAATCTGAAAGAGAAATTAAGGAAGCACATCCGTTTATCATTGCAACAAAAAGAATAAACCTACCTAAGGAGACAAAAGACCTGTATGCAGAAAACTATAAGACACTGATGAAAGAAATTAAAGATGATACAAACAGATGGAGAGATATACCACGTTCTTGGATTAGAAGAATCAACATTGTGAAAATGACTATACTACCCATAGCAATCTATAGATTCAATGCAATCCCTGTCAAACTACCAATGGCATTTTTCACAGAACTAGAACAAAAATTTCACAACTTGTATGGAAACACAAAAGACCCAGAATAGCCAAAGCAATCTTGAGAAAGAAAAACGGAGCTGGAGGAAGTCAGACTCCCTGACTTCAGACAATACTTTAGACAATACTAAAAACCTACAGTAATCAAGACAGTATGGTACTGGCACAAAAACAGGAATATAGATCAATGGAACAGGATAGAAAGCCCAGAGATAAACTCATGCACATATCATCACCTTATCTTTGATAAAGGAAGCAAGAATATACAATGGAGAAAAGATAGTCTCTTCAATAAGTGGTGCTAGGAAAACTGGACAGTTACATGTAATAGAACACTTCCTAACACCATACACAAAAATAAACTCAAAATGGATTAAAAACCTAAATGTAAGGCCAGACACTATAAAACTCTTCAAGGAAAACATAGGAAGAACACTCTTTGACATAAATCACAGCAAGATCCTTTTTGACCCACCTCCCAAAGAAATGGAAATAAAAACAAAAATAAACAAATGGATTCTAATGAAATTTAAAAGCTTTTGCACAGCAAAGGAAACCATAAACAAGATGAAAAGACAACTCTCAGAATGGGAAAAAAAATATTTGCAAACAAAGCAACTGACAAAGGATTAAACTCCAATATACACAATTAGCACATGCAGCTCAATATCAGAAAAAGAAAAAACCTAATCCAAAAATGGACAGAAGATCTAAATAGACATTTCTCCAAAGAAGATATACAGATTTCCAACAAACACATGAAAGGATGGTCAACATCACTAATTATTAGAGAAATGCAAATCAAAACTACAATGAGATATCACCTCACACCAGTTAGAATGGGCATCATCAGAAAATCTACAAACAATAAATGCTGGAGAGGGTGTGGAGAAAAGGGAACCCTCTTGCACTGTTGGTGGGAATGTAAATTGACAGTCACTATGGAGGATAGTATGGAGGTTCCTTAAAAAACTAAAAATAGAACTACCATATGACCCACCCATCCCACTATTGGGCATGCACTCTGAAAAAAACATAATTGGAAAAGACACATGCACCCCAATGTTCATTGTAGCACTATTTACAATAGCCAGGATGTAGAAGCAACCTGTGTCCATCAACAGATGAATGGATAAAGAAGATGTGGCAATATATATACAATGGCATATTACTCAACCATTAAAAAAACAAAATTGAGGTTTTTGTAGTGAGGTGGATGGACCTAGAGTCTGTCATACACAGTGGGAGTAAGTCAGAAAGAGTAAAATAAGTACCGTATGCTAACACATATAAATGGAATAAAAAAAAAAATGGTTCTGATGAACTTAAGGGCAGGACAGGAATAAAGACACAGAGTTAGAAAATGGACTTGAGGACACGGACGGGGAAGGGTAAGCTGGGACGAAGTGAGAGCGTAGCATTGACATATATACACTACCAAATGTAAAATAGATAGCTAGTAGGAAGCAGCTACATAGCACAAGGAGATCGGCTCGGTGCTTTGTGACCACTTAGCGGGGTAGGTTGGGAGGGTGGGAGGGAGACGCTAGAGGGAGAGGGGATATGGGGATATATGTATACGTATAGCTGATTCACTTTGTTTACAGCAGAAACTAACACATTATAAAGCAATTATACTCCAATAAAGATGTCAAAACAAATTTTTAATCACGAAATTTCAGGATTTTAACTTCATAGAGGTTTGTTTTCCATTCAAAGAAATTCTGAAATAGTTTGGGAAACTCTCTATGACAGCTCCTTGTAACTCGCTATTTAAGAATCTTGTCTGCCTTTATATTGTGCCTTCATAATCTCAACATGAGTGTTTTAAGATTACTTCAAGAGAGAGAATAAGAGAACATGGACCATTATGCAGGGTGTTTTTATTACTTCAGCCCAGAAATGACACTTGTCACTTTCACCCATGACCTGTTTGCTAGAAGTTGCCACAATTTTGATCATAAAAATCTCCTTTCTTTCTTATTACCGTGAAAGAAAACACTCATCCCATCCGCATGAAAGTTCCAACCCATCACTGCATCCAGCTCAAAAGTCCAGAATCTCTGGTGATACACAGCAGTCTCTACATTAAGTCAGATGTGACTCCATCAAGTAATCAGCCTCTGTTCACCAAGTATTCAGTGGTAAAAAAAGGTGGAATAATTGCAAAGAACACTTCTATTCAGAAAGGAGAAGGGAAAATACTTCACGGTCATTGATCCATAGAAATTTTAAAATCCCACTGGGGAAGCATTACACGGGTCTTTGATTTGTAGATGCACTAGGTACTTTCATTAATCCTTAATTCTGCTCTCAGGAAAGTACCTGCTTGCCCACTGTTTTCTGTTACCTCTGACCTCAGGCTCTGGGAGTTTCTTTTCCTTTTATTATCTCTCTTGATAACCACTAAGATGAGATTTTGGAAATATGGCCTTCCTTGGCTATATAACTTTCTAAGACTGCTTCATATTGGTCTAGATTTTTTGACTTAATGGAGTTAAGCTATTAAAAAACAATTAGCAGGTGGAGTAGAAAAATGGGTAAGACTGTTTTCTGTAAAATTCATTTTCGTTATCAAGCCATTATCAACTTTTGATCAACAGATCTAAAGCTACACTTCCAAATCTATGTATCAGTTAAAAGCTGACATTTTGATCCCTGCTTTTGGATGTTCTATATGTTTTAATTTTAACTTTGTTCTAAACTGAGAATGAAAGAAATATTAATTATTAATTTCTAAAATCTCACCAGCATTAACTATTTATATTGTATTCTAAAGGTATTAAATTTTACTTGTGTGTCCAATAAAAATGGTTTTGTAAATCATGTCTCCTCAGGCTGGTTAAACTACTCTGAAGTAAGAATGTCTATCTTAGTGGAAATCTTTTGACAAGACATTTTTGAACGTTACAGTAGATTAGGCTCATTATTTTTATTATTCACAGGGAATTTTACAAAACTAAAATATTTTATGCATGTTAAAGTAATTTTTTGTCCATAATTCTGACTAAAACTGTATATGTATGTAGATATTAAGTTTTGGAGGAAATAACATTGAAGACAAAATTTAAAGACATAAGATATAAGCAGCATATAGTATCTTTTTATTATGAGTTTTACTAGTCTTGATCTAGTATTTCAGTTAATTTTTAATACACAATTTCTTTGAGTTCCTTTCTGGAGACCATATAAGATAAGTATCTTGCTTAGCTAATAGTATCACTTTTGCCTTGTAGAGTCTTTATTGGTGATGTAAACTAGTTTTTGGTGATATCTTTCTGCCCATTTCATGACTCAATAATTATGATCACTGGCTTCTTTTCTGGTTTATATCATGAGTGAATATTACTGTTAGTTTTTACTATTTCTCTCCCATAAAGGAAATGCCTGATCTTTTACTTAATTTGGTATAGCTACCTGTCTCATTCAATTAATTCTTTTTTAAACATAATTTTCCATAAATGTTTCAATAGCATCCAAATTCCATCTACATAAATGTATTTCCTGTATAAATATACAAGAATATATTTATAAATCACCTCAATTTCAGTTCACATTTATAATCTATTTTAATCTTTACTAAGGATATTTTAAGATATACTTCTCTGGATTTTTCCTTTTAAACATGTTAAGAACTTCTCAGACAGGAAGAAAAGTAACACCTATATAACCGTGTCTTCACAGTTGATACTAACAGATTTTTGATAGTACAATAATAGTAATGACTTACATTCATTCAGTGCTTTTTCTAGAGTGATAACTGGGCTACTGCGCTGAGACCTTAAAACAGATTATAAAAATTAATCATCATAACCTCTCAAGGAATTAGGCAATACACCTCCATTTTATACTAAAAACTCTAACTTTTAAGGAGATTATGTAGTTCAACAAAAAGAATGCAGCCAAAAGGCAAAGACAGGATTCTATTGTAATGCTTTTTAACTTCAAACCTATTCCTCTTAAAACTTATTTATAAAAATTTATATTGTGCAGACCCATTGGACCAAGCATAGTGCTCAGTGCATGCTGAGTAATCAGTGGAGTTTGGTTTACCAGAACTGAGCAGGTCATATATATCAGTTAGTATGATTTTCAACCTACAGCTTAGCAACATGTTGACTGTATTGTCTTTTAAATAATATTAAAAACAAATGATGACTTTGCCAAAGTCTTTGGAATGAAAAGAACTGTATAAATGAGAGCTAATATTTTTCTGTATTCTTTAATGTCCTTCCTGTAACAGTCAAGGGAATAATTGCTTCTACAGAGCTACTGTTCTAAGGCTTTCCTCTGCCTATAGACAGGCATCAACAGATGACTGTCTGCAGGTATTTGCCTGGGGGAAGCTATTGCATGTCAGTGCAAATCAGGGCAGTTTCCTCAACTGCAGGAAGTTACTGGCAGGAACCTTGCAGGCATAGGTATATTTTAAGACAGTGGAACTGCACATTGTGTCAATAACTTTATATCCCCAAATAACTAATTTTTTACCTCGATCAGCTGTTTTATAATTTGTTTATAATACATTTTATTTTAAAGCACATTACCAGGAAATTATCAATGTCAGTGATTGTGGATATGGTTTAAAACATACCTATGTGATTGTTAACTTTCTTGACCAATGTGAACACACAAAATTTGAAATAATACTCATAATAATAATTACAGCCTAACGTGCTAAATGTTTGAATGGTAAATTTAGACAATCTTTTTGTAAGATTACATTTTATAAGTGCATTTTGATTTTTAAAAAAAATTCAAAAACAGAATCCTAAACTAACATTATCATTGACATTATCATTTACATATTTTATCTGTTACTTTTTGTTCTTCAAAAGAAATGGTATAAATTTCCAATGACTTTGGACCCTGCCACCTGCCATTCTAAAGAATGTTTTCTTCTTCACAAGTAACATGATGTGCTAATTAAGTGTTAAAATTTGGGATAAGGGGTTGAGGAATCAAAATGATAATGTGTTATGGTGAAAAAAACAAACAATTTTCTATTTAGATGCATTCATTTTACTATTTCTAGTGGGACAAAAATTGGTGAAATTGCTACACTGAGAAGAAACAATGCCACCTTTTAAATTACAATCTGGATAAGGATGTATAAAACACAGGCAGTCACACTAAAATAGACTTTACTATTCTTGAAGAAAATCAATATTGGAGCCAAATGAACAGCATCAGAAATATATCTATGTATTCCATGAACTATGGTAGAGTTATTTCAATTTAAACTTAAACTTTTATATCATGAGTATTTCCTCCTTATTTTGTAAAAGAAAATAATAATAAAGTTAAAATTTTAGTTTAAAATAGTGTCTAATTAGCTCTTTGACTTTGTCTCTTCATGCTAAATAGTTATCAAGACATAGAAACAAAAACTCACAACTTTGGAAACTAACAGTGGTTGACAACTCATTGCCAGAATATGAAATATATATGAGCATTGCACAAGTTTGAAAGCAGTCATGAAACATAGACCAAGGGAAGAATTAGACATACAGTAGTTATCCCTTATCCATGCAGGATATGTTCCAAGACCCCCAGCGGATGCCTGAATCCTCGAATAGTACCAAACCCTATAAACATTGTGCTTTGTCCTATACAGACATACCTATGATAAAGTTTAACTTAAAATTGGGCACAGTAAGAGATTAACAATAATAACTAATAATAAAATAGAATGATTATAACAATATACTGTAATAAAAGTTACGTGAATATGATCTCTCTCAAAATATCTCATTGAACAAATTTAGTGCCTGTATCATCTTAACTAAACACTTAGCACCAAAAGTTACTGTGGCAGTAACTTTTGCAGTTCAAGGTGTGACAGTAAAACTAGCATGACTTTCTTTTTCCTTCTGCACAATTTCTTGAATAGAAGTTTCATTCTTATTGTAGATCTTAGCCACCTCAACACACAGCTTTTTTCTTTCCTTATTAAGTCAAAAACTTTCACATTTTCATTTAAAGGAGCATTTTAGGACTTCTCTTTGGCAGATCCAAATTGCCAGCATCACTATTCTTGTGCTTTGGGACCTTTATTATGTAAATAAGGGTGACTTGAACACGGCACTGCGATACCACAACAGTCGATCTGATAACAAAGATGGCTACCAAGCAGCTAATGGGCAGAATAAACTGGACAGAGTGATGATTCACATCCTAGGTGGCAAGGAGCAGGTCGGCCAGAGATTTCATCAGGCTACTCAGAATGGCCTGCAATTTAAAACTTATGAATTATTTCTGGAAATTAACAGCAACTCTTTGGGCAATAAGTAACATAAGGAAAGCCTCTATATCCTTTTAATTGGCAAAGATCATGCCTGGATTTAACTCTTCTTATCAAAGAATGATTAACAATAAAAATCAATATGTGGCATATAAAAAATTCTTCCAAGTAAAAAATAAAAAGACAATGTCATACTAAAAACTCAAAGGAAGAATATAACTCTGAAAACAGTATAATAAGTACATGGGAATTTTAAAACAATTATTTAGACTTCTTAAAAGATCTATTTCCTGTGAACAGAAACAGGATGCCAGAAAGTATAGGATTGACAGTAAATGTGAGTTTATTGAGAGATATATTTCAAGGAATCTAAAAACATAAATTAACAATAAAAATCTCTAATGGAGGCAGCAAAAAATAAAGTTAATCTATTGGATCACCATATCATTGTAAAAGACAAGTTTGAGAAAGAACTCAAAAATTGGGAAACTCCTTTACAAGTTATAAGCACTGAGTGCTGATACTAGGAAGCCACTGTAAATTATAAAAAATAAAATTGTAAATATGGTTATAAAACAATACAATCTTAATAAAACTATTGAAATATATAATTTAGAAATAAAATAATATACAATTAAGATATGTAAGAATATTTATACCTTTTCACCAGCCTCTCCATATTTCCTCTAGCCCTCCCCGCCAAGTCCCTGGCAACCACCTTCTACTCTCTGTTTCTATGAATTTGACAGTTTTTTTAGATTCCATGTATAAGTGATACTATGCAGTATTTGTCTTTCTCTGTCTGGCTTATTTTATTTAGCATAATGCCCTCAGGGAATTTACATATATATTTATAAACATATATTCATATATAACTATATATTTACATATCTTTTCATATATCATATATTTTAATGTTTATATATACATACATATTTTACAATGCAAAGAAGATTTATTTGCATGCACAACGAGGATTAGGATACTAGAAAAAAAGAAAGTAGTCTTCTGGCAAATGGAGAAGACAAAGACGTTTAAGTAGCTAACTTTAAGACTTACTACAAAGGAACACTTGCAGTGCTGCCTTCAGAAGTTAAGTTTTCACCTGATGCTTCAGCAGGCCTCTCAAACAGGACTTTTTTGCTGGACCACCTCTTCTAGTTCCTTCTGATAGTCAAGATGGTATTCCAGATAGTCTGTATTCTTCATCTCTTTATCCAGAAAATCTCCCATGAAGGCTAGGAGGTCAGTTTTACTATTCTCAGAAGATAAGATTTTTAGGTCTTGCAAGACCCTGCTTAACATGTTCTCCACCTGCAGAGCTGACTTGAGAGTTTTATGCCACTTTCCCAACTTTCACCTATAAGAGGAATAAGGTCTGAGGATCTAAAATATAACTTGGTGACTAGAATTGATAACACTGTACTGTATAATTGAAATTTGCCAAGATAGTAGAACTTAAATGTTCTCACCAAAAAAAAAAGGTAAATGGGAGCTGATGGATGTGCTAATTAACATGACTGGGGGGTGGGACGGGGAGTCCTTTCCTTTCACAATGCATATGTATATCAAACCACCAGGACATATACTTTAAACATCTTAAAATTTTATTTGTCAATTATAACCCAATAAAAGCTGAAAAAAATTAATTAAACCTGAATTTTAAAATACATAAGAATAATTTTCAAATGAACAAAAAGAAAAATAAAGTCCGATCCTGGACAGTGCAGGGTCATAGAATCATGCTAAATTACTTAGCTTGGAATCGGGGTCATGTTTGTGGGAGAATTAGATTATAATAACATTGTAAATAATCATATGTATTAATATATGTAAATAAATTTTGAAATCTTAGTGAGGCAGGTGGTACCCTGGGTTGGGGGTAAATACTGATTCAAAAAACAGGACTTAACTTGATTAGGCAAGCAATCATTGAATAACTGGGAAAAAAAGTCAAGGAATAATCTACTAAATTAGTTCAGCGCTAAACAAGCTTCAAACATTTCAGTAAAATGTAATCAGCAAGCAAAATTTTCCCTGGCATAGAACAAAAGAGAAAACTACAACATTCATTTCTGTGAAGCACAATCATCATATCATAACTTGATAAAGATTGCAACCACAAAGAAAAGTATAGCTTAAACTGTACTTTCTCTGGCAAGTAGTGTCTAAGATGGTCTTCAATGATTGTCATCTCCTGGAATTTATGTCCTTGTTTAATCCCTCCCCTTGAGGGTGGGCTGGATTAATGGGTTAGTGACTCAATTCTAATGGAAAGGATAGAGCAGAAGTGATAGGTTGTCACTTCTGAGATTAGGTTATATAAACACTATGGCTTCTCTCTTAGATTCTCAGCCTATCTCTCTCTCTCTCTTTCTCTCTCTCTCTTTTTCTCATTCCTCACTCTGGGGAAAGCACATGAGCCTAGGGAGAGGCCCAAGTCGTGAGAAACTGATATCTGATATCATCAGCCTACAGCCAGCAAGATCCTGAGTCCTGCTAACAACCACATGAGAGAGCTCAGAGTGAATATTCCTCCAGTGAAGTCTGGAGGTGACCGAAGCTGCTGCTGACACCTTGTTTGTAGCCTCCTGAGAAACTCAGAACCAGACACATCTAGCTAAGCTGCTCCTGGAATTCTGACCCACAAAAACGAGATAATAAATATATATATTTTGTCACTGTGTTTTGAGTACTTTTTTACATGGTAATTGAAAACTATTAGACTTAGCAAATGCTAATTAAAATATAAATAGCACTAAATAGAAAGTATATGTTAAAAAAAATCCATGTTATATACAGAAGTCATAATGAAAAGAGAAAAAAAAAAGGCAAAAAATAATAAGACAAAAACTTGAAAATACATATATAATTACTATCCTTAGAGGGTAAGAGAGTAAAGCCATAAAAAGCAAACAGAATGATATAAAAACCAATTATTCATTTAAAACAATGACATTGAATATTAATATATAATATAAACTGAATAAGTATATTATATATACTGTATACATGCTTATATATATATTGTACGTATGTATGTGTATATAAGGAATGGAGAATTGGAAAATAAAATTGAACCAATATCCTAGGGACAAAAAAAAGATAAAGGAATGAATAATAGGAGATAATTTATAAAATAGGAGATAGGAAAAGATCAGCCCAGAAGACCCAATTTCTGAAAGAAAAGAATTGCAGCAAGGGATAACAGGAAACATAAGGGAAAAAATTACCAAAGGAGTATTTCAGAGAAGCTTCTCCGAATTGAAGGACATAAATTACCAGATTGGAAAACAAAACAACAACAACTAAAAACTGAGATCTCTGTAAATTAAGAAGTTCCACAGCAAGACACATCATTTTGAAATTTCAGAGCTCTTGAGAAAATATAATATCTTAACTTACAGAGAAGAAAACAACCACGAGAGATAGTTAAAATGTTACTAGACCTTTCAAAAACAGCTCTGGGCACTAGAAGACAGTGGATAACACTTTCATCACCCACCTGAGTAAAATTTTGAGGAAAATTTGAGAAAATGTGATTTCCAACCTAAAAATACATAATTAGCTAAACTGTAAGTTAGGTCTAAGAGTAGAATAAAGACATCTTCAACTACAAACCTTTCAAAATGATTCCATCTCATGCCCCACCAATAGGCTGTTGCAGTGGTCAACAACCTTTTCCTGTAAAGACTCAGACAATAAATATTTTACACTCTGTGGACCATAATGTCTTTATTGCAACCACTCAGATCTGCCCTGACAGTGTAAAAACAGTGGTAGACAATATGTAAATGAGTGTGACTGTGTTCCAATTAGATTTACTTATGAATATTGAAATGTGACTTTCATAAAATATCATATATGTGCCTTGAAATAGTATTATTTTTTTCTCAACCATTTAAAAATACGAAAATCTTTTTTTTCGAGGCCAAGCATTTAAAAACAATTATTAGAAAATTGGTCTTACATATGAGTCATATATATTTTTATTATTATGTATTTTTAAAGCATCAAACAGCCTTCTAGCTCCTATAGTGCAAAGGAAGTCCCCTCTAGCCTCCCACCCGAGGCCCTGAAACGCGGCTCATATTTCAATTAATTTTTTCCTGCCTTCTGCAGTAGAGAATTTCAAAGTGAAGATTTCGGGACCACCTGAATCAGAACCGCCTGGGGAGGATTGCAGGTGCCCATGCCCCACTTTATCCAAAGCTCCTGTGATAGAGCCCAGGGATATGCACAACCTCCTGAGTGATTTGAAACATACCAAAGTCTGTCACCCCTCCTTTAAAGGCAAGTTTTTCATCTCCCAGGACAAAGGAAACACAAGCTAGGAGTGGAAATACGACACCGGTAGGGCACAATTCCAAATCTTAAAGAGACACCAACATGTCTACACTGGAGCGGTTGGACAGAGGCAGAAACTGAGGCCGGGAGAAGGGAACAGGGACGGAAGCTAAAACAGATGCGAAGACAAGAGCCAGCCTCGGACTCCCACTGCCTCATCTCCTGACATTGAGGCAGGGTTACTGGAGACGTTTGGAGTGGGAAAGGTAGCAAGGCGGCCCTTGGGCTGAGAGGCTAGGTCTGCGGACGCTACTGAGGAACCCAGGGCCCACTTGTATGTCCGGCTTCAGAGACACTAGAGAGATGTGTGTGGACCCGCAACAGTGCTGTGAAGGTGCCGAGGCTGCTGGTAGGGAGGAGGTCCGGGCAGCGGCCTGAGTCCCCAGTGGCAACCAGTTCCCTGCACGCCGGGAAAATCATTCTTAACTTCCGAGTTGTCCAATGATAGTGGACCAGATCTGGCCTGAGGCCCATAGTTTGATGTCACCCGGACTATTGGAAGGTAAACTTCCCACACACAGAGTCAAGCAAGAAAGACGAAATTATAGACTCAAGGGTATAAAGGATCCAACACAGGAAACGGGCAAAGTGAACCCGCAGGATGAAGGTGAAGGGAGATCCTGGACCAGAGATCTAGCTGCCACGAGATCTCAAGATCCACCAGTCCAGGTTGAAGCAGGACGGGAGAGGGCTCTAGAGAGATTTCACCTAGGAAAACAAAATGAAACAAAGCCAAATAAAACTGTTAGATTTTCTCAGTGTGTTCACTGTATTTAGAAAAACTTTAAAGGTGTGTTGGAATCTTGGAGAGAAGGAATCATGATGATTACAGAAAAAGAAGGACAAACAAATAAATGAACTGATTATTCATAGGTTAAGAAAAACAAAAATGTCATTCAAGAGAGAAAATTTAAGCATCATAACTATGTTGTACAGATCTGAATAGTTAGTTATAACCTAACCACAGAATATTAATTTAATAAAAACCATAATACAACTATATAGGATACACTGTTAGTATGTATGAAGGTGGTGATTGGAGAAGGTGGGTAAGTAGCTAAAGCTAAAAGTTCAATAAATAGCACTAAAAACATATTATTTCAAAACATGGATGCAACCGCTAAAAGAAATAAGTAACAGTAGTAAGTTCCTACTTCTGGGGTACATGAAATAGTGGATAAGGAGGGCCAAGCACAACCACTGTTTTTACTGACATGTCATGAAAATTTATTGGAAATGATGTTTTAATATCAGTAAATTTTAATTTACCAAAAATTAAATAGAAAGTAGGAAAAAAACCTATTTCTGTTCTATAAATGGCAGTAACTCACATGATATAATAATAATGATACTAATTATACAATAATTACTTTTTTAGCAATATAAAATATAAAATGCATTAAAGCAACTCTGCAAGAAAGGAGTGGAGACAATCTACAGAAGACAAACTTGAAGGAATCTTATGGTTTTTAAAATGTTTTGAAATAGCTGTTCCCTCTGCCTAGAATGCCCTTCCCCCAGATATTTGACTGACTTGTGACTTTCCCAGCTTCAGGCCCCTGCTAAAACGTTACTTTCTCACTGAGGTCTTTCCTTATTACCCAGTGCACACACACACACACACACACACACACACACACTTCCTGCCCTCCTACCTTGCTTTGTTCTTTTCCATAGGTTTGATAAATGTATGACATTATTTTTAAATTTTTGTTCTTATGGTTTGTTTGTTTTTTCAATGTCTCTCTGTTCTCTTTAGAATGTAAACCACATGATGCCAGGGATTTTAATCTGTTTTTCCACTTCTGTATTCCTAAAATTTAAAGCAGTATCTGGCACATAGTTGGTACTCAATAAATATATATTCTAAAAAAATGAAAACTGCATTTTAATCAATTAGACACAATAAGCAAAATTGAATAGTGTAAGAATTTCAAAATTTCTCAAATTAATTCATAGACATAACAAAATATGTATCATTTCTCTACAAGGATTTTTATTGGAACTTGACAAAATAATTCCAACTTCAGCATAACCAGGAAGCATTGTAGGAGAGGTAGCAGGGAACTATGGCTATTACCATTGTCAGTGAGAATAAAAATTCTTTGAAAAATAGAATAATGTAAAAAGTAAGTTTGCATAAAAGTCAACAGGTAAATGGAACAGAATATTCCACCTTGAAAGTGACTGCCATTTGACCATTCCTGATGGGTGAGTCTTAAAAAGTTGTTGGAAATAGTGGATATTTGGAAATTCTTAGGTTGGAATATTTGCTTACAACACATACCCAAAAGTGTCCCAGAGGTTTAAAAGAAGTTAAATAACAATTATATAAACAAAATAATACAAATACTATAAAAATATAGGTGAATATCCCATGCACACAGAAATAATTTGAATAATGTTTTACCTGGTTTTTAAAGCTGATAACTCAAAAGTCATTACAAATAAAACCAATAGACAAATGATTAATAAAAATATTTTTGAATCTGTATTTTTCTCAAAAGTTTAAAGAATTCTTCCAAATGTAAAGTATAGTGGCATTCCAATTTTTAAAAGGACTAAAACAGAAAAAAAATTCAGCTTTACAAATAATTTTTAAATGTAGATTAAAAAGAACAATAGTATAACATATCCCTCTTTCTAATTATCTAAGCCTAAGATGAATAATTAACACAATTAGGTATTCTCATATACCTGTGGTGGAAATGAAAATTGGTTCAAACTTTTTAGAGGAAAATTTGGCTCTCTGATCAGTATTTTTACTTCAAAGAATAAATCCTAAGGAAAAAATCAAGAATCAAACCATTTTATGTTCTAGAAAGGTCTTCAAAGCATAGATTGAGAGTGAAAAATAATAGAAACAACCTAACATTCAGCAATAGAGGAATAGTTTAATAAGTAAAATAATTTAATACATTTCAGGTAAGTAAATGATAGTATCCTGATATGGTAACATTTTCTGCCACCACTAAAAGTCATGTGTTCAGAGCACGTTGACAGAAAAGGAAAAAGTCCTCATGATATAATGTCAATGAAAACCATTCATTTACTATGATATGAGCATTTTTTTTTTAGCATGATCTCAATTGCTTTTTTCCCCATTTATATTACATATATAATGCATTCTATCCCTATCTATCTATCTACCTATCTATCTATTGTATTGCATGTGCATGAAGTGTGAAAATCAGTTCTCTCTCTCACACACACATTTTTTTAAAGTAGCTGCCTCTGGTTATTGGATTGCAGATGACTTTTAATTCTTCTATATACTCTTCTGCATTTTATATTTTGTACAGTAAAGATAAAACATTTTTTTTATACAATAAAAGAGTTGAATAGAAGTACCCATAAACTTTTCCTGAAACCTATTGAAATACCATCATCAATGCTCACAATTTAAATCATGGCATTTTCATTACTGTCTCAAATAAGGTATTCAGAAAATGGAACATGGCAACTAAGGGTTGGATGTCACTGCTTCCCTTTGCTGAAAAGCTCTTACTTCATAGCTATTCACTGTTTATAAATGACAGTGCCAAAGAATAATTGGGAAGAGTTCCCTTGTACAAAGAAAAGGTAAAAGTCCCTGAAAGTCTTCTGCCGGAGAGTTATTTTTGGAGATTTTTAGTGGGCAGAACAGCCCTTCAGCAAGGCTTGAGCCAACAAAATTCATTTGTCTCCATCAGTTTTCTCAGAAAGGCTGCAATAACTATCACCCAACAAACAAACCAAAACACACATAACATATAACATTTTATACTTTTACTGCGCAACAATTTTAGTTTAAAATACCACAATTTACCATTGTCCTTGAAAGGATGGAGAATTGTGAGCAGTGTTGTGGGGAAAAATGCTTTTCATGACCCAGAGGTGCCAGATTTAGGCACAGATTGTCTCGGGAATAGTGGCAAGACTTTATCTACTTTTTTTTTTCTGCATACCTGTCTACTCTCTTCTTTCTCTTTTCATCCCTTGTGGTATGATATGCTTATAGTAGCTACTATTACAAGGTGTCCCTATGTATAGTTGAATATGACAGACTTGTGAAACAAACCTATGCCCAGGTAAGAAAATTATTTATAGAGCATTTATTATATGCAGGAACTATTTTTCACATTTTTAATACATTATTATTTTTTTTCTATCTTCATAACAGCCCTGTGCTACACTGCTAAAAAAAAAAACCCTTTTTTTCCTCTCAGATTAAGATACTAAGGCACAGAGAAGGCAAACGTCTTGCCCAAGGTCACACAGATAATAAATAATGAGCTGAGATACAGACCAAAGAATCTGGCTCTTAACCACTATAATAAATCTACTGACATTTTTGCAATGATCTATTGAGTCCCTGTGTGAAAAACTATCCCTAATGTGTGAGGTAGAGTTGTTTTTTGTTTTTTTGTTTTTTTCTTTAAAATGAATGTAAACTCCTACTGGGAATCAATCTGGCTGATAGTTTATCCTGAGGAAAAAAAAAAAAAAAAAAGACTTGAGACTGAACGAGGAGAAAGGCTCTTTCTTCCCTCTCTAAGTCCTCGTTCTGAAAGATGAGGAGTTTTAGGGTAGGTTTGGTGGTGAGAGTAGCTTCGGTTCATACAGAGCCAGCAAAACCATTGAGTCCCTGCAACACTTTCCTTCCTTTTCTGGCAATAGTGTTTGCATATGCAGTAATGGCTGTGATTTTCATCAGTTGTCTGGAAAAGCAGGGATTCTTGGCAAGGTTAACGTCCCGCTCCACTTCAAAACATGCATCTGAGTTCTAGACCCACTGGCAAGAAGTGAGATAAATTCCTTCTGACATTTTGGATGTGAGGAAATTATTATACCTTAATCTATTGTCCGGGAGGACAATAGATTCTGGGCATGCAGTCCAAGTTTTCTTATTATTCCAATTATTCCTTCTGCCCCTGCACACAGTTGTTCTGCCTTTGGGAAAACGGTTGTGTGTAAATTCTAAGAGTTATTCCCTGCGACTTGGTCTCTTTATGGTCCTGAACCTTTTGCTCTGTTTTTTCACAGACTGGGCTCAACATTGAAGGTTTATCCACTCCTTGGTGAAGTAAAAGTGACCCAGGTGTGGGTCAATCAAAAAGAACCCTGCATTTACTGTTTGTGAAAGCAGTGTACCAGGGGACTGCCCCAGTTGTTGCCAGCAGCAGTTTTTTTATTCAGGTCCAACGGTCAAAGCTGACCTCCATGTTACTGATGGCACCATGGCTGCTGTGAATGCAGCCCAGCCAGTGGGCTATTCAGAGGGCAGCATTTACACTGTTGGGCACAAGCGATTACATCTGAGTTTCTGTTTTCTTGTCACAGCAAGGTAAACTTTTTAATGAGCCAATGTAAACATCCTCAGGGGTTCTTCAGAACGTTTGAGGAGATCTCGCAATAAACTGGATTTCTTGCTCATCAGTCATCATGATTTGAATATCTTTGTGTTGTGTGATCTTATTGTAAGATGTCTAGTGACGTCTTTGAATTGACAATGATTGCCAATCTGGAATTGTTGAGTACAAAGTGTGTCCTTATTGCAAAGGCATTGTCTTTATGTAAAACTCCTAATGTCCACAGGGGTCTGACTTCCCAATTTTTCCAGCCTATGTTTGGTGATCTCTCTCTCTTTAAGAGCTACTGATTGATGAATTTTGCTTGTTGATTTCCACTGTTGAAATTACTTTCTTAATTTCCACTGGCGAAGACCATTTCTAAGGTTGGAAATGCCAATGAAGAGGTCTCTAACAGAGACAGAACAAGAGGGAAGAGTCCCCACAGTCTGGCAGTATCCCGACCTACTCAGATCTACCCAAGAGTCAGACAAATCTTGAATGAAGTCAAGTAGGCTCGAGATCCACAGGTACTTATCATTTTTAGGATCTATGTAAAATCATATGCTCTACTTATTTATATTCTCCCTTGCTATCTTTACACAATGGAATTCGACAAATAACACTTGAGAGTGGGTGGTAAATGAAGTTATAGCTTTAGCACTGTACTAATTTTCTTTTCTTAAAATCTGCTTTTTTGGAATGATATTCACTCCCACAAAGGCTGTAAGCAAAAATATTCGAGATAAAGGAATTATTCTTCTTTCTCCCTCCCTTCTTACTTTGTGTTTAAAGAAATGAGCATTTCTGGAGTACTGCCTTGTTATTTGCAAAGCCATGGACAAGGCACTTCCTACATATGTTACCCCTGGACAAAAACTTTAAAGCAAGAATTACAATAAATATTTCAGTAGAAGCAGCACCTTGCCTAAAATCTCACAGCTGGTATCTGTAAGAGACAGAGCTAAAATATGAAATCTGAAATTCTGGCACTAAACCTAGAAACTTTTGTTTGTTTTCGTATAAAAATATTCTTAAATATAAATAATAGTTGTAAATAATTCAAATACTACAGTATTTAAATTAAAAGAATGTTTTTTTTATTTTTACTTTGTACTAAACCTATGACACACAGGTAACCATACATAACAGTAAGATAGTCACACCTCTAGGAATCTTTGATTAATATATATAAAATGTACAAAAATACTTACATGCATAAGAATATCCACAGGTAGTTTTTTTCTTCAAAATTTGTTAAATATATTCATTTGTAATAATGCTTTTCTCATTATCTCAAGGCTTTCAAGTTGTAGGCATACTTTGATAATTGCACAATGTTAAGTAAAGTAATACATATATATGAATACACACACTTCAATATTACTTATAATACAGATATATGTATACTTATTTCTGTATATTTTAATTTAGTTTTTAAATATTATTTTTCCAGTTTTATTGAAATATAATTGGCCTATAGCACTGTATAAGTGTAAGGTGTACAGTGAAATGATTTGACTTACATACATCATGAAATGATTATCACAATTTAGTGATATTGGTGAATATTCATTTAGTGATATTTAGTGAAAGTTAGTGATATTTAGTGAAATTTATTGAATATTCATCTCATAAAGGTATAAAAATTAAAGAAATGGAAAAAAATTTTTCTTGTACTGAGAACATTTAAGACTTACTCTCTTAACAATTTTCATATATAACACACAGCAGTGTTAATTATATATATCATGTGGTACATTACATCCCTAGGACTTATTTATATTATAACTGGAAGTTTGTACCTTTTGATCACCTTTATCCAATTCCCCCCATTCCCCATTTCTGGTAACCACAAATCTGATCTCTTGTTCTATGAATTTGTTTGTTTGTGTGTTTGTTTGTTTTTGAAGTATAATTGACCTACAACACTACATCAGTTCCTTTTACACAAGATAGTGATTTGATATTTCAGTACATTTCGAAAGATCACCAAGATAAGTCTAGTTGGAATATGTTATCATAGAAGTTAGTACATTGTTATTGATTATATTCCCCACATTGCATATTTCATACTCTTGGCTCATTTCTTTTATAACTGGGATTTTGTACCTCTTAATCCTCCTCACCTTTTTCTTTCCTCTTCCCATCAACCTCCCCTCTGGCCACCACCAGTTTGTTCTCTGTGTCTATAAATCTGTTTCTGTTTGTTACATTTGATCACTTGTTTTGTTTTTTAGAACCCACTTATATGTGTTCTATTTACTATTTTTTGAGGAATTCCCATACTGTTTTCCACAGTGGCTGCACCAGTTTGCATTCCCAATAACAGTACCTGAGGGTTCCAAATCCTTGCCACCAACACTTGTTATTTGTTGTCTTTTTGATAATTGCCATTCTGATAGGTATGAGGTAGTATCTCACTGTGGTTTTGATTTGCATTTTCCTGATGATTAGTGATGTTGAGCATCTTTTCATGTGTCTGTTGCCATGTGTATGTCTTCTTTGGAAAAATGTCTATTCAGGCCTCTGCCCAATTTTTAATCTTTTTTTTTTTTTTTTGATGTTGAGTTTATGTACACTTTGTATATTTTGGATGTTAACCCCTTAACAGATATATCATTTATAAATAGATTCTCCAGTTCAGTAGGCAGCCTTTTCATTTTGTTAATAGTTTCCTTTGCTGTACAAAAGCTTTTTTATTTGATGTAGTCTTGTCTGTTTATTTTTGCTTCATTTCCCTTGCCTAGGGAGACATATCCAAAAAAACATTACTAAGATTAATGTCACAGAGCATACTCCCTCTGTCTTCTAGGAGTTTTATGGTTTCAGGCCTTACATTTAAGTCTTTAATCCAATTTGAGGTTTTTTTGTTTTGTTTTGTTTTTTAATATGGTATGAAAAAGTGGTCCAGTTTGATTCTTTTGCATGTAACTCTACAGTTTTCCCAAAAGCATTTATTGAAGAAGCTGTCTTTTCCCCATTGTATACTCTTGTCTACTTTGTTGTAGATTAATTGATCATATAAACATTGGTTTTTTTGTGGGCTCTCCATTTTGTTCCATTGGTCTATGGGTCTGTATTTGCATCAGCAGTATACTGTATTGATTACTGCAGCTTTGTAGTATATTTTGAAATCAGGAAGCATTTGAAATCCAGCTTTGTTCTTCATTCTCAAGATGGTTTTTGCTATGCAGTGTCTTTTGTCTTCCCATACAAAGTTTAGAATTATTTTTTCTAGTTCTATGAAAAATGCCACTGGTATTTTGATGGGGATTGCATTGAATCTGTAGATTACCTTGGGTAGTATGGTAATTTTAATAATATTATTTCTTCCAAAACATGAACACAGTATATCTTTCAATTTGATTGTGTCATCTTCAATTTCTTTCATCAATGTCTTATAGTTTTCTTAATCTTTTACCTTTTGGCTAGAATTATTCCTAAGTATATTTTTATGCAATTGTAAATGGAATTGTTTTCATAATACCTCTTCTGATAGTTTGTTATTAGTATATAGAAATGCAACAGATTTCTGCATATAAACTTTGTATCCTGAAACTTTACTTAATTCATTTATAAGTTCTAATAGTTTTTGGTGGTATCCTTACAATTTTCTATGTATAGTATCATGTCATCTGTAAATAGTGAAAGTTTTACTTCTTCCTTTCCAATTTGGATTTCTTTTGTCTCTTATTTTTGTCTGAATGCTATGGGTGGAACTTGTAATACTATGCTGAATAAAAGTGGTAAGAGTGGGCATCCTTGTCTTATAAGTGATATTAGAAGAAATGCTTTCAACTTTTCACAATTGAGAATAATGTTGGCCATACATTTGTCATAAATAGCGTTTATTACATTGAGGTATGTTCCTTTTATGCACACTTTTTTGGAGAGTTTTTATCATAAAGGATGTTGAATTTTGTCAAAAGTTTTTTCTGCATTTATTGGGATGATCATATGATTTTTATTCTTCAATTTGTTAATGTGTTTTGTTAACATTGGCTGATTTGCAGATAGTGAATCATGCTCGTATTTCTGGGACAAATCACACTTGATGGTGGTATATCTTACTTTTAATGTATTTTTGAATTTGGTTTGCTAATATCTGGCTGAGGATTTTTACATCTATATTCATCAGTGATATTGCTCTATATGTAGTTGTATGGTTTTGGTATCAGGGTGATGCTGGCATTTTAGAATGAATTTGGAAGAGTTCTTTGCTTTGCAATTTTTTGGAATACTTTGAGAAGTATAGGTGTTAACTCTTCTTTTAATGTTTGGTAGATTTTGTCTCTGAAGACTCCTGTTTTTTGTTTGTTTAGTTGGTTGGTTGGTTGGTTTTATTTCTTGGCCAGGCTGCATGTCATGCGGGATCTTAGTTCCCCAACCAGGGATCGAACATTTGCTCCCTGCTGTGGAAGTGCAGAGTCTTAACCACTGGACTGCCAGGGAAGTCCCTAAAGTTAGATTCTTTAGTTTCTTGTGTCCTGAAGTAGGCTTCTATTGTTATAAACTTCCCTCTTTATATTCCTTTCACTTTTTCCCAGAGATTTTTCTATTGTTATGTTTTCATTTAATTTGTCTTCAGGTATTTTCATATTTCCTCTAGATTGTTACATGACTTATGTTTTGTTTAGTAGCATGTCGTTTACACACCACGTGTTTGTGTTTTTTGCAGTTTTTTTTTTTTTTCTGGGAGTTGATTTCTTGTCTTATAATGTTGTGGTTGGAAAAGATGTTTGATATGATTTCAATATTCTTAAATTTATTGAGACTTGTTTTGTAGCTTAGCATGAGATCTATCCTGGAGAATGTTCCACGTGCACTTGAAAATAATGTATATTCTGCAGGTTTTGGATGAAATGTTCTGTATATATCTATTAAGTCCACCTGATCTAAAGTGTCAGTTAAGTCCAGTGTTTCCTCATTCCTTTTATGCCAGGATGATTTACACATTGGTGTAACTGGGGTGTTAAAGTTCCCTACTATTTTTGTGTTATTGTAAATTTCTCCCTTTATGTCTGTTAATATTTGCTTTATGTATTTAAGTGCTTTTATGGTGGGTGCATATATTTTCACAATTGTTATACCTTCCTGTTTGATCCTTTGATCATTATGTAATGTCCTTCTTTACTGCCTTGACACCAACCAGGCCAAGGGCAAGACCATTATCATGTGATTTCATTTATATGTGGAATTTGAAAAACAAATCAAATGAACAAAAGGACAGACACAGTCATAGATACAGAAAACAAACAGGTCATTGTCCTAGATGTTTGGGGTGGGCAGATGAGTGAATAAGTGAAGAAGATTAAGAGTTACAAACTTCCAGTTACAAAATAAATGAGCCAAGGGTATGAAATGTACAGCATGGGCAGTATAGTCAGTAATATTTGTATTATTACATCTTTGCATGTTGACAGATGATAACTAGATTTATCATGATGGTCACTTTGTAATGTACAGAAATAGTGAATCACTTTTTTGTGCACCAAAAACTAACATAGTGTTGAAGCTCAATTATACTTCAAAAACACACAAACACAGAGAAAAAGAGATCAGAAGCAGGGTTTGGGGAGAGGGGGAATAGGGTGAAGGTGGTCAAAAGTTACAAACTTCCAGTCATAATATAAGTACTAGGGATGTAATGTACAACATAATTAATATAATTAGCACTGCCATATGTGATATATGAAAGTTAAGAGAGTAAATCCTAAGAGTTCTCATCATAAAGAAAAATATTTTTTCTTTTTCTTTTCTTTTGTATCTGTATGAAATGATGATCATTAAACTTATTGTGACAATCATTTTATGATGTATATAAGTCAAATCATTAGTCTGTATACCTTATACAGTGCTGTATGTTGATTATATCTCAATAAAACTAAGTAAAAAAGGTGGCACTAGCCAGAGTTTGTGTTATTGTGGTTGAGTGGTTGAATGAACTCCCAAATGTGGCTGCCACCAGCAATTCCATCCCCATATAGAGTCTCAGTTGCCTCCTGACTCTCCAGGAGGCTCTCCAAGATCAGCAAGTGCATCAGACCTAGCTCCTTTCAAACTGCTGCCTCTGTTCTGGGACTGTGAGCTTGTCAGATTTTTGTGCATGCCGTTTAAGAGGGAGTCTCTGTTTCCTATAGCTCTCTAAATATAAACCCCTCTGATTTTCAAAGCCAGATGATCTGGTGCCCTATCTTTCAGGTGCAGGACTCCCAAGCTGGGGAGCCCAATGTGGGGCTCAAACCTCTTGCTGGTAAGGAGGACCTCTACAATTGTGAAATTTCCTCCATTTGTGGGTCACTGACCCACTATGGATCCTGACTACATCATCACTCTGCCCCTCCTACCCATCTCATTGTAGTTACTTCTTTATGTCTTTAGTTGTGAAAATAGTTTTCTGCTGGTATTTAGTTTGTTCTCATAAGTAGTTGCTGTGTAAGTAGTTGTAATTTTGGTGTCTCCATGGGAAGAGGTGAGTTCAGGGTTTTCTTACTTCACCATCTTGGCTACATTTCCCTAACTGTATCCCTTTCATGAAAGGCATTTGAGGTAAAAAAAAGACATACTTGTATAACATGTTTAATTTTAAATCTCTGGCTTTATTTACACTTTGTCTTAGTCATATCTAGCTTCCATAACAAAATACCACAACAGTGTGGTTTAAACATCAGAATTTATTTTCTGGAGGCTAGAAGTCTAAGATTTGTATGCCAGCATGTTTGGGTTCTAGTGAGAAGTCTCTTACAGGCTTGCAGATGGCTGTCTTCTTGCTGTGTCTTCACTTGGTGGAGAGATAGACAGTCTCTGGGGTCTCTTCTTATAAGGAAACTAATCCTATCAAATCAGAGATCTACCCTTAGGACCTCATTTAACTGTAATTCCATAAAGGAGCTAACTCTAAATACAGTCATATTGGGAGTTAGGGTTTCAACATATGAATTTTGGGTGGACACAATTCAGACCATATCACAATTTTATATATATTTTTTATCCTTTACTTTTCATCTTCAATATAGGAATCCAGTGTCTTCCTGCTGTATCAAGACTACTGACTTCTTTCTCAGTCCCTCTCTCTTGCTTTGCTTTAAAAATTTTCCCCTTTCAACATACAACCTCTTGGAAATTTTCCTAATGTTGATCTCTCCCTCTTCTAACTTTCACGAACAGCTACCCTCTTTTCCAGTACCCTTGGCTAGGGAAAGTAAATTAGTCTCAAGTCTTACTCATTTAGACAATAATGACTAAATCTAATTGAAATGCAAATGCAGATTAAAAACACCATAGATTTTTACCAACACATATGTGTCAAATTAGTGCTATATGACAAATACTATTCAAGAGCTAAGAATATATAAATAAGGAAACTAAGATTCCAGCTCACAGTAAGTTTATACTAATGAGGGGAAATTGAAGCTCTTTGGTTGTAAGACCTGGGATTAAACACTCATTAAATCACATCACATAGTCAGAGGCTCCTTGGTTTTTGGCAAGCAGACCATGTATTTTCCAATTACAATAAAGACTCTGAGCTTAGACCCTGTGTTGTTGAGTGTGGATTTGATCCCAATATCTGTGGCAGATAATAAGGGTGTCTAATACTTTCACTTACAAGCAATCTGTCTAGTAAATATGCTAATATCATTAATAGTAGGCAAGCATTATTGAGTAACTAGCTTATATTCATAGGGGAAATGAACCATAAAGGCAAAAGCAAAATGACCTGTTAACTTTTGTAAAAATTTGATATGATTAGAAATATTTCTGACTGTTTTTTCTTCATCGTTTTTTCATTGAGTTTAGCATGCAAACTGAGAGACAGAATAGCTGACTTTTTGTTCATTTCCATTTGATTCAAAGATACTAAATATTTTTTTGATATTTTGTAGCTTAAATATTTTCATTAAATTGCACTCTAATGTTACTGCTAAAAATAAGCATATTTTAAAGGTGTGGAAAATGAATGTTAATTTTAAGTTAAAAGAAAAAAGAGATAAGTAGCTTGTTTGTTGCTCAGTTTCTATTAACAAGAGGATCCATGTCTACATGGGCCACCTACATATCCCCTGCATTTCATTCAATACTAGGCACAGAGTTGATATTAATAATTATTTGATTAATAAATAAATAGGTTAGTGACAGTCATAGAATATAAGCATCCTTCCCAAGAAAACTAATTGTATTTTTAAAACTTTTCTCAAAATATGTTATGAAAGTTATTCTCTCAGGGATGCTTCCATTAACTATTTTTTTCCTATTACATAAAATATAAATTTATTATAGACAGCTGTATTTATGAATATTTTTATTCAAATATAGAATTATACAGTACATACTAATTGGCAACCTGCTCCTTTTTACTATCAATTTATTCTATATATCTTTTGTGATCATTTAATATTCTTCCACAATCTCATTTTCTATTGGCTTTATAATATTCTGCTGTATGACTTAAATAATTTACTTAACAGTTATTTGTAAAGCTGAACAATACCGTGAGGATGACTTTTAGTTTGAGTTGCTTAAAAATATTTTTTGCTCAGATTGACTTAAAACTTGAAGTAACAATATTTTGGATTTAGTGGGAAAATGTATACTATGAAAAAGATAAGAAAATTTTAGTTTACTATATATAGAAGTGTCCCAAAATTATTATCTGAAATGTCTGTTTTTGAGAAATCAGGATCACCAGCGGGTTTAATGAAGTTTGATGGAGTAAGTCTTGGAAAATCAGTTGGAGACTGACTGTAGGGGGTCTTGGACACCAAGAGTGTACTTTTACTTACAGGAAACCATCAAATGTTTTTGAGCAAGGGATTAATATAAGTAAAAATGTTTGTTTGTTTGCTTTTTAGAATAATTTGCTGACAAGGTTGATTTAGTAATGGTAATTTGGATGTATTAAGCTCATATATGAATTCAGATAGGAGTCTGTTACAGAAGGTCTAGAGCAGTAAGAAACTGAGAAGTTAAATAAGAAAAACATTCTCAAATATGACAAATTCTCTGCAAAATGTCACAAAATATCATAGAGTGTTGGTTGCCAATTTAGATAAGTGTGCATTAATTTTGTTAAGCATTTTCTAGAAACAGAATTATGTGTTTCTGGCCATAAATGGAATCATCAGCCTTTTTCTAACTTATAGACACATTAAGGAAGAATTAACTCCATAGACTAATGGATTTCAATGGAAAGGAATCAAAAGATTTCTATTGACCAGTACCATATTCTCATTCTTTCTGTGAATGAAGAATGTTGCCTGTCATATCAGTAAACAAAAGATGCTGTGGCCATCAAGCCATCAGCCACTGCAACCACATCTGACTGTGCACCCTGAGAAGATTCAGGATGGGAAAAAACAAACAAACAAACAAAAAACATGATAATGGGCCAAGATAGTTAAGGAGCACAACAAAGGAATTATTCTAATGAGCCCAGAATCTTGTGTCTTCACATGTATAGAAAATTGCTAAACTCATGAATTTGAAATCTCTGGTTTTTCTTTAAATAACAGTAATCTTTTGATTTTCCAATGACCTGGTTATTGTTGCAAAAACTGCTATATATCCTGGCTCTTCTCCTACCTCTTTGGGACAGTCCCTCAGAGCTATCTGAGAGGCTGTCTTCTGGGTTTAAGTTAACAGTATGTCTGCTGAATAAAACATAATTCTCAACTTTTAGATTGTGTTTTTTTTTCCCAGTCAACATTTCCCTACCAAACCCTAGAAGACTGAATAATTTAAAGAACTAAGTAAGACAAGGACTTAGCATGCCTTCTTCTTCTTCAGAATTTTTACATTTTCTATTTAAAAAGACAAAGCTTTACTTATAGAAAATATTAATGTAACAATACTAATTATTTTAAAACAAGTAAAAAATGCCACTGCACACTGTCAAATGTTGTTTCTATGACAAGGGCCACAAGGAAAATTTGGCTGTATTTATGTAAATATATAGAGAATAGAAGGAGTTGCTTAGATTGTCATGATTGTCATGAGAGTCAGAACTGACTTTACAATCACTCCACTTCCATTTCCATTTTGGTTATGTGTTTACATGGTTAGAAAAAGGTTGTTTTTGATAAATATTACACTCTAACATGTTGGTAAAGTATCAGAAGTGTTAGTCAGCCATTTGTATTCCAATACCATGAAAATATATTTTGTCAATTTAAAAAAAAAATGTTCTGCATGGTATTAAAGAATAGTTTTGGGAATTCTTCTGCTAAAGTTCATAGGCACAATCTTTGCATACATAAATTTGATTCAGGGATAGGAAAGAGGAGAATGGGTGAAAGAGAAAGAGAGAGAGAGAGAGACCTGATTTCCTTAAAAAAAGGAAATTTCTTATCAAAAGATAGGGGTAACATATAAGAAATTAAATTGCAAATTTCAAAGAAAATGGAATGTGAGTTACTACTGTACTTTGTCAATGAGGACTTCATCCTTATTCCTTTGAATGCTGTAAGGATATTTATATCACAAGAAACTGATTATATTGAATAGAATGAATGACAACTTGCAGCTGTAACATGTATTGGAAGTTTTTTGTACTTAGAGGAATCTGGATGGTCTTTTCTAAATGATCTTGTGCATACGGCTTTTCTGAAAATTTTAAATAAAATTAGTAATATAAAAATCATGTTATTACTTTACCCACAATTTTTTTTCAAAAACCAAAATACTTTTGAAATCCTCTGTTAGCAGCAGAGACATTATCTACCTCTAAACAAAAGTTAAAGAACACATGCTCCTCAGAAGTAGTGACTATTGAAATAAAACTATTATGATGAGTAGTTGTTTATTTCTTTGTACAACAGTCTTAAGAAGATTAAGTTTAAAAGTATAGAACCATAATGGTACAGGAGACAAAATGGCAGAATAGAAGGACTTGAGTTCACCTCCTCTCATAAAAACACCCAAATCATAACTAACTGCTGAACAACCATCAACAAAAAAGACAGGAACCTATCAAAAAATATATTTTACATCCAAAGACAAAGAAGAAACCACAGTAAGATGGTAGGAGAGGCACATTAGAGATGCAATCAAATCCCATTCCCACCAGGTGGGTGACCCACTGGAAAATAATTATATCTCATAGGTTCTCCCACAGGAGTGAGAGTTCTTAGCCCCACATCTAGCTTCCCAGTCTGGGGGTCTGATTGAGAGGAGGAGCCCTGAGAGCATTTGGCTTTGAAGGTCAGTGGGACTTCATCACTGAACTCCACAGGACTGGGGGAAAGAGAAACTCCACTCTTGGAGGGTGCACACAAGATTTCGCATGTACCAGGACCCAGGGAAAAAACAGTGGCTTCATAGGAGCCTGGGGCAGACGTATCTGTTGGTCTTAGAGGGTCTCCTGGGGAGGTAGGGGGGTAGCTGTGACTCACTGTGGGGACAAGGACACTGGTGACAGAGACACCAGGGAGTACTCATTGGCATGAACTCTCCTGGAAGCTACAATTTTGAAAACAAACATGGCCCCACCCAACAGGCTGTAGGTTCCAGTGCTGGGATGCCTCAGACCAAACAACCAACAGGGTGGGAAAACAGCCTCACCATTAGCAGACAGACTGCCTAAAGTCTGCCTGAGCCCTCAGCTGCCTTGAAACACACCCCCTGATACAGCACTGCCCACCAGAGGGACAAGACCAAACTCCACCCACCAGTGGGCAAGCATCAGTTCCTCCCACCAGGAAGCCAACACAAGTCTCTTAGACCACCCTCACCCACAAGGGGGCAGACACCAGAAGCAAGAGGAACTACAATCCTGCAGCCTGAGCAAAGGAGCCACAAACAAAGAAAGTTAGACAAAATAAGATGGCAGAGGAATATGTTCCAGACAAAGGAATAAGGTAAAACCCCAGAAGAACAACTAAGTGAAAGGGAGATAGGCAATCTACCAGAGAAATAATTCAGAGTAATGACAGTAAAGATGTTGCAAGACCTTGGAAAAAGAATTGAGGCACAGACTGAGAAGATACAAGAAATGTTTAACAAAGAGATAGAAGATATAAAGAACAAACAGACAGAGTTGAATAATACAAAAGCGGAAATGAAAAATACACTTTCTCAGAAAGATAAATTAAAGAAACAATCCCATTTACCATTGCATCAAAAGGAATAAAATACCTAGTAATAAATCTATATAAGGAGGTAAAAAACCTGTTCTCCAAAAATTGTAAGATGCTGATGAAAGAAATCAGGGATGACACAAACAGATAGAAAGTTATGCCATGTTCTTGTATTGGAAGACTCAAAATTGTCATAATGACTGTACTACCCAAGGCAATCTACAGTCAATGCAATCCCTATCAAATTACCAATGGCATTTTTTTCAAATCTAGAACAAAAAAGTCTTAAAATTTGTATTGAAACACACAATACCCTGAATAGTCAAAGCAATATTGAGAAAGAAAAATGAGCTAGAGGAATCAGGCTCCCTGACTTCAGGCTGTACTATAAAACAACAGTAATCAAAACAGTATGGTATTGGCACAAAGACAGAAATATAGATCAGTGGCACAGAATGGAAAGCCCAGAAATAAACACATACACTTATGGTTAATCAATCTAGAACAAAGGAGGCAAGAATATACAAGAGAGAAAGTGGTGCTGGGAAAACTGGACAGCCACATGTAAAGGAATGAAATTAGAACACTTTCTAACACAACACACAAAAATAAACTCAAAATGGATTAGAGACCTAAACTTAAGACTGGACAATATAAAACTATTAGAGGAAATCATAGGCAGAACACTCTTTGACAGAAATGGCTGCAATATCTTTTTGGATCTCTCTCCTAGAGTAATAAAAATAAAAATAAATAAACAGGACCTAATTAAACTTAAAAGCTTGTGCACAGCAAAGGAAGCCATAAACAAAACAAAAAGACAACCCAGAGAATGGGAGAAGATATTTGCAAATGATGCGACCAATGAGGGATTAAAATCCAAAATATACAAACAGCCCATGAAGCTCAGTATCAAATAAAATAAACAACCTAATCAAAAAATGTGCAGAAGATCTAAATAGACATTACTCCAAAGAAGACAGATGGCCAAAAATCACATGAAAAGATGCTCAACATCTCTAATTATTAGAGAAATGCAAATCAAAACTACAATGAGGTATCACCTCACACCAGTAAGAATGGGCATCAAAATGTCTACAAACAATAAATGATGGAGAGACCAAAAGGGGACCCTCCTACACTGTTGGTGGGAATGTAAGTTGGTACAGCCACTATGGAAAACAGTATGGAGCTTCCTTAAAAAAACTAAAAATAGAGTTACAATATGATCCAGCAATCCCACTCTTGGGTGTATATCCTGAGAAAACCATTATTGGAAAAGACACATGCACCCCAATGTTCATTGCAACACTATTTACAATAGCCAAGACACAGAAGCAATCTAAATATTCATTGATAGATGAATGGATAAAGAATATGTGGTACATATATAAAATGGAATATTTGCCATAAAAAGGAATGAAATAATGCTATTTGTAGCAACATGGATGGGCCTAGAGATTATCATGCTAAGTAAAGTAAGTCAGACAGAGAAAGACAAATATCATATGATATCACTTATGTGTTGGATCTTTTAAAATGAAACAAATGAACTTATTTGCAAAACAGAAACAGACTCACAGACTTAGAAAACAAACTTATGGTTACCAAAGGGGAAAGGTGGGGGAAGGGATAAATTAAGAGGTTGGGATTAACATATACACACACTGCATACAAAATAAATAATCAACAAGACCTTCCACGTGACACAAGGAACTCTACTTCGTACTCTGTAATAACCTATATGGGAAAATAATCTGAAAGAAATAAATTATGTATATGTATAACTGAATCACTGTGTTGTGCACCTGCCACTAACACAACATTGTAAATCAACTATAATATAAAATAAAAATTCAAAAAATGTATAGCACCATATTAAAACATGTTCATTCTTTTTATTCCATATTTGAAGACATTACTAATCTTTGTGATAAATTTATAGTTTCCTAATCTTAATATATAACTCCTTGGCACAAAATCATGTTCTTTAATTTAAAAAAAGGTGTATGTGTGTTGTTTTTTTTTTAACATCTTTATTGGAGTATAATTGTCTTACAATAGTGTGTTAGTTTCTGCTTTATAACAAAGTTAATCAGTTATACATATACATATGTTCCCATATCTCTTCCCTCTTGCGTCTCCCTCCCTCTCACCCTCCCTATCCCACCCCTCTAGGTGGTCACAAAACACCGAGCTGATCTCCCTGTGCTATGCGGCTGCTTCCCACTAGCTATCTATTTTACATTTGGTAGTGTATATATGTCCATGCCACTCTTTCACCCTGTTACATCTTACCCCACCCCCTCCCCATATCCTCAAGTCCATTCTCTAGTAGGTCTGTGTCTTTATTCCTGTCTTGCCACTAGGTTCTTCATGACCTTTTTTTTTTTTCCCTTACATTCCATATATATGTGTTAGCATACTGTATTTGTTTTTCTCTTTCTGACTTACTTCACTCGTATGACAGACTCTAACTCCATCCGCCTCACTACAAATACCTCCATTTCATTTCTTTTTATGGCTGAGTAATATTCCATTGTATATATGTGCCACATCTTCTTTTTCCATTCATCCGATGATGGACACTTAGGTTGCTTCCATGTCCTGGCTATTGTAAATAGAGCTGCTATGAACATTTTGGTACATGACTCTTTTTGAATTATGGTTTTCTCAGGGTATATGCCCAGTAGTGGGATTGCTAGGTCATATGGTAGTTCTATTTTTAATTTTTTAAGGAACCTCCATACTGTTCTCCATAGTGGCTGTATCAATTTACATTCCCACCAACAGTGCAAGAGGGTTCCCTTTTCTCCACACCCTCTCCAGCATTAATTGTTTCTAGATTTTTTGATGATGGCCATTCTGACCGGTGTGAGATGATACCTCATTGTAGTTTTGATTTGCATTTCTCTACTGATTAATGATGTTGAGCATTCTTTCATGTGTCTGTTGGCAATCTGTATATCTTCTTTGGAGAAATGTCTATTTAGGTCTTCTGCCCATTTTTGGATTGGGTTGTTTGGTTTTTTGTTATTGAGCTGCATGAGCTGCTTGTAAATCTTGGAGATTAATCCTTTGTCAGTTGCTTCATTTGCAAATATTTTCTCCCATTCTGAGGGTTGTCTTTTGGTCTTGTTTATGGTTTCCTTTGCTGTGCAAAAGCTTTTAAGTTTCATTAGGTCCCATTTGTTTATTTGTGTTTTTATTTCCATTTCTTTAGGAGTTGGGTCAAAAAGGATCTTGCTGTGATTTATGTCATAGAGTGTTCTGCCTATGTTTTCCTCTAAGAGTTTGATCGTGTCTGGCCTTACATTTAGGTCTTTAATCCATTTTGAGTTTATTTTTGTGTATGGTGTTAGGGAGTGTTCTAATTTAATTCTTTTACATGTAGCTGTCCAGTTTTCCGAGCACCACTTATTGAAGAGGCTGTCTTTTCTCCACTGTATATGCTTGCTTCCTTTATCAAAGAGAAGGTGACCATATGTGCGTGGGTTTATCTCTGGGCTTTCTATCCTGTTCCATTGATCTATGCTTCTGTTTTTGTGCCAGTACCAAACTGTCTTGATTACTGTAGATTTGTAATATAGTCTGAAGTCAGGGAGCCTGATTCTTCCAGCTCCATTTTTCTTTTACTTTTTTTTTTTTTTTAATTTTATTTTTATTTATTTTTTATTTTTGGCTGCTTTTGGGTGTTTGTTGCTGCACACGGGCTTTTCTCTGGTTGTGACGAGCAGGGTCCACTCTTTGTTGCAGTGTGCAGGACTCTCACTGCGGTGGCTTCTCTTGCTGTGGAGCACGGGCCCTAGGCACGTGGGCTTCAGTAGCCGAGGCACGCGTGCTTCAGCAGTTGTGGCTCGTGGGCTCTGGAGCGCAGGCTCAGAAGTTGTGGCACACGGGCCTAGTTGTTCCGCAGCATGTGGGATCCTCTGGGACCAAGGCTCGAACCCATGTCTCCTGCATTGGCAGGCGGACCCTCTACCACTGCGCCACCAGGGAAGCCCCCCAGCTCCATTTTTCGTTCTCAAGATTGCTTTGGTTATTCGGGGTCTTTTGTGTTTCCATACAAATTGTGAAATTTTTTGTTCTAGTTCTGTGAAAAATGCCATTGGTAGTTTGATAGGGATTGCATTGAATCTGTAGATTCCTTTGGGTAGTAGAGTCATTTTCACAATGTTGATTCTTCCAATCCAAGAACATGGTATATAACTCCATCTATTTATATCATCTTTAATTTCTTTCATCAGTATCTTATAATTTTCTGCATACAGGTCTTTTGTCTCCTTAGGTAGGTTTATTCATAGATATTTTATTCTTTTTGTTGCAATGGTAAACGGGAGTGTTTTCTTAATTTTTCCTTCAGATTTTTCATCATTAGTGTATAGGAATGCAAGAGATTTCTGTGCATTAATTTTGTATCCTGCTACTTTACCAAATTCATTGATTAGCTCTAGGAGTTTTCTGGTAGCATCTTTAGGATTCTCTATGTATAGTATCATGTCATCTGCAAACAGTGACAGCTTTACTTCTTCTTTTCCGATTTGGATTCCTTTTATTTCTTTTTCTTCTATGATTGCTATGGCTAACACTTCCAAAACTATGTTGAATAATAGTGGTGAGAGTGGGCAACCTTGTCTTGTTCCTGATCTTAGTGGAAATGGTTTCAGTTTTTCACCATTGAGGACAATGTTGGCTGTGGGTTTGTCATATATGGCCTTTATTATGTTGAGGAAAGTTCCCTCTGTGCCTACTTTCTGCAGGGCTTTTATCATAAATGGGTGTTGAATTTTGTCAAAAGCTTCCTCTGCATCTGTTGAGATGATCATTTGGTTTTTCTCCTTCAATTTTTTAATATGATGTATCACGTTGATTGATTTGCACATATTGAAGAATCCTTGCATTCCTGGAATAAACCCCACTTGATCATGGTGTATGATCCTTTTCATGTGCTGTTGGATTCTGTTTCCTAGTATTTTGTTGAGAATTTTTGCATCTATGTTTATCAGTGATATTGGCCTGTAGTTTTCTTTCTTTGTGACATCTTTGTCTGGTTTTGGTATCAGGGTGATGGTGGCCTCATAGAATGAGTTTGGGAGTTTTCTTTCCTCTGCAATTTTTTGGAAGAGTTTGAGAAGGATAGGTGCTAGCTCTTCTCTAAATATTTGATAGAATTCCCCTGTGAAGCCATCTGGTCCTGGGCTTTTGTTTGTTGCAAGATTTTCAATCACACTTTCAATTTCAGTGCTTGTGATTGGTCTGTTCATATTTTCTATTTCTTCCTGGTTCAGTCTCGGCAGCTAGTGCATTTCTAAGAATTTGTCCATTTCTTCCAGGTTGTCCATTTTATTGGCATAGAGTTGCTTGTGGTAATCTCTCATGATCGTTTGTATTTCTGCATTGTCAGTGGTTACTTCTCCTTTTTCATTTCTAATTCTATTGATTTGAGTCTTCTCCCTTTTTCTCTTGATGAGTCTGGCTAATGGTTTATCAATTTTGTTTATCTTCTCAAAGAACCAGCTTTTAGTTTTATTGATCTTTGCTATAGTTTCCTTCATTTCTTTTTCATTTATTTCTGATCTGATCTTTATGATTTCTTTCCTTCTGCTAGCTTTGGGGTTTTTTTGTTCTGCTTTCTCTAATTGCTTTAGGTGCAAGGTTAGGTTGTTTATTCGAGATGTTTCCTGTTTCTTGAAGAAGGCTTGTATTGCTATAAACGTCCCTCTTAGAACTGCTTTTGCTGCATCCCATAGGTTTTCGGTCATCGTGTCTCCATTGTCATTCGTTTCTAGGTATTTTTTGATTTCCTCTTTGATTTCTTCAGTGATCAATACGTTATTAAGTGGTGTATTGGGTAGCCTCCATGTGTTTGTATTTTTTACAGATCTTTTCCTGTAATTGATATCTAGTCTCATAGCGTTGTGGTCGGAAAAGATACTCGATACGATTTCAGTTTTCTTAAATTTACCAAGGCTTGATTTGTGACCCAAGATATGAGCTATCCTGGAGAATGTTCCATGAGCACTTGAGAAAAACGTGTATTCTGTTGTTTTTGGGTGGAATGTCCTATAAATATCAATTAAGTCCATTTGTTTAATGTATCATTTAAAGCTTGTGTTTCCTTATTTACTTTCATTTTGGATGATCTGTCCATTGGTGAAAGTGGGGTGTTAAAGTCCCCTACTATGATTGTGTTACTGTCAATTTCCCCTTTTATGGCTGTTAGTATTTGCATTATGTATTGAGGTGCTCCTAGGTTGGGTGCATAAATATTTACAATTGTTATACCTTCTTCTTGGATTGATCCCTTGATCATTATGTAGTGTCCTTCTTTGTCTCTTGTAATAGTCTTTATTTTAAAGTCTCTATTATCTGATATGAGAATTGCTACTCCAGCTTTCTTTTGATTTCCATTTGCATGGAATATCTTTTTCCATCCCCTCACTTTCAGTCTGTGTGTGTCGCTAGGTCTGAAGTGGGTCTCTTGTAGACAGCATATATATGGGTCTTTTTTGTATCCATTCAGCCAGTCTGTGTCTTTTGCTGGGAGGATTTAATCCATTTACATTGAAGCTAATTATCGATATGTATGTGCCTATTCCCATTTTCTTAAATGTTTTGGGTTTGTTATTGTAGGTGATTTCCTTCTCTTATGTTTCTTGCCTAGAAAAGTTCCTTTAGCATTTGTTGTAAGGCTAGTTTGGTGGTGCTGAACTCTGTCAGCTTTTGCTTGTCTGTAAAGGTTTTAATTTCTCCATCAAATCTGAATGACATCGTTGCTGGGTAGAGTAATCTTGATTGTAGGTTTTTCTCCTTCATCACTTTAAGTATATCCTGCCACTCCCTTCTGGCTTGCAGAGTTTCTGCTGAAAGATCAGCTGTTAACCTGATGGGGATTCCCTTGTGTGTTATTTGTTGTTTTTCCCTTGCTGCTTTTAATATGTTTTCTTTATATTTAATTTTTGATAGTTTATTAATATGTGTCTTGGCATGTTTTTCCTTGGATTTATCCTGTATGGGACTCTCTGTGCTTCCAGGACTTGATTAACTATTTCCTTTCCCATATTAGGGAAGTTTTCAACTATAATCTCTTCAAATATTTTCTCAGTCCCTTTCTTTTTCTCTTCTTCTTCTGGGACCCCTATAATTCAAATGTTGGTGCGTTTAATGTTGTCCCAGAGGTCTCTGAGACTGTCCTCAGTTCTTTTCATTCTTTTTCCTTTATTCTGCTCTGCAGTAGTTATTGCCACTATTTTATCTTCCAGGTCACTTACCTGTTCTTCTGCCTCAGTAGTTCTGCTATTGATCCCTTCTAGAGTATTTTTAATTTCATTTATTGTGTTTTTCATCGTTGCTGTTGCTTGGTTCCTCTTTAGTTCTACATCCTTGTTAAATGTTTCTTGCATTTTGTCAATTCTATTTCCAAGATTTTGGATCATCTTTACTATCATTATTCTGAATTCTTTTTCAGGTAGACTGCCTATTTCCTCTTCATTTGTTAGGTCTGGTTTGATTTGACCCTGCTCCTTCATGTGCTGTGTGTTTTTCTGTCTTCTCATTTTGCTTATCTTACTGTGTTTGGGGGTCTCCTTTTCACAGGCTGCAGGTTCGTAGTTCCTGTTGTTTTTGGTATCTGTCCCCAGTGGCTAAGTTTGGTTCAGTGGGTTGTGTAGGCTTCCTGGTGGAGGGGACTAGTGCCTGTGTTCTGGTGGATGAGGCTGGATCTTGTCTTCCTGGTGGGCACGTCCACATCTGGTGGTGTGTTTTGGGGTGTTTGTGGCCTTATTATGATTTTAGCCAGCCTCTCTGCTAATGGTTGGGGCTGTGTTCTTGTCTTGCTAGTTGTTTGGCATAGGGTGTCCAGCACTGTGGCTTGCTGGTCATTGAGTGAAGCTGGGTCTTGATGCTGAGATGGAAATCTCTGAGAGATTTTTGGCGTTTGGTATTACATGGAGCTGGGAGGTCTCTTTTGGACCAGTGTCCTGAAGTTGGCTCTCCCACCTCAGAGGCACAGCCCTGATGCCAAGCTGGAGCACCAAGAGCCTTTCATCCACATGGCTCAGAATAAAAGGAGAAAAAAGAGAAAGAAAGAAAGAAAGAAGATAAAATAAAATAAAGCTATTATAATAAAAAATAAGAAAAAAAAATTAAGAAAAAATTTATTAAGAAAATTTTTTTTTAATTTTTAAAAAAAAAATTATTCATTTTTTATAATAAAAATAAGAAAAAATTAAGAAAAAAATTATTAAGAAAGAAGATATTTAATTTTTTTTAATGAAAAATAAGAAAAAATTTATTAAGAAAATTTTTTTTATAATTTTTTAAAATAAAAAATTTAAAAAATTATTAAAAAATAATTTTTTCAAATAAAAAATATGGAAAATATTATTAAGAAAAAAGTTATTAATAAAAAAAAATTTTAAGTAAAAAAACAAACAAACAAACAAAAAAACGGATGGACCAAACCCTAGGACAAATGGTGAAAGCAAAGCTATGCCAACAAAATCTCACCCAGAAGCATACACATATACACTCAGAAAAAAAGGAAAAGGGGAAAAATTAATATATCCTGCTCCCAAAGTCCACCTCCTGAATTTGGGATGATTCGTTGTCTATTCATGTATTCAACAGATGCAGCTACATCAAGTTGTTTGTGGAGCTTTAATCCGCTGCTTCCGAGGCTGCTGGGAGAAATTTCCCTTTCTCTTCTTTGTTCGTACATCTCCCGGGGTTCAGCTTTGGATTTGGACCCGCCTCTGCGTGTAGGTCGCCTGAGGGCGTCTGTTCTTCGCTCAGACAGGGCGGGGTTAAAGGGCAGCCGCTTCGGGGGCTCTGGCTCACTCAGGCCGGGGGGAGGGAGGGCTACGGATGCAGGGTGAGCCTGCAGCTGCAGAGGCCGCGTGACGTTGCAGCAGCCTGAGGCGCACCGTGTGTTCTCCTGGGGAAGTTGTCCCTGGATCACGAGAGCCTGGCTGTGGTGGGCTGCACAGGTTCCCGGGAGGGGTGGTGTGGATAGTGACCTGTGCTCGCACACAGGCTTCTTGTTGGTGGCAGAAGCAGCCTTAGTATCTCATGCCTGTCTCTGGGGTCCGTGCTGATAGCCGCGGCTTGCGCCCATTTCTGGAGCTCGTTTAGGAGGCGGTCTGAATCCCCTCTCCTTGCGCACCGCGAAACAAAGAGGCAAGAAAAATTCTCTTGCCTCTTTGGCAGCTGCAGACCTTTTCCTGGGCTCCCTCCCAGCTAGCTGTGGTGCGCTAACCCCTTCAGGCTGTGTTCACGCCGCCAACCCCAGTCGTCTCCATGGGATCTGACTGAAGCCGGAGCCTCAGCTCCCAGCCCCCGCCTGCCCTGGCGGGTGAGCAGACAAGCCTCTCAGGCTGGTGAGTGCTGCTTGGCGCCGAGCCTCTGTGTGGGAATCTCTCCGCTTTGCCGTCTGCACCCCTGTGGCTGCGCTCTCCTCCGTGGCTCTGAAGCTTTCACCCCTCCACCACCCGCAGTCTCTGCCTGTGAAGGGGCTTCCTAGTGTGTGGAAACTTTTCCTCCTTCACAGCTCCCTCCCACTGGTGCAGGTCCCATCCCTATTCTTTTGTCTCTGTTGTTTCTTTTTTCTTTTGCCCTACCCAGGTACGTGGGGAGTTTCTTGCCTTTTGGGAGGTCTGACGTCTTCTGCCAGCGTTCAGTGGGTGTTCTGTAGGAGTAGTTCCACGTGTAGATGTATTTCTAATGTATCTGTGCCTGCACACAGTGCAGAAGATCTATAAATTTGTAGCCAAATCCAAGAGAAATCTCTCGCCGGGGCCGCGGGCTGCAGCCTCCACCCGCCTCACGCTCCGGGACTCGTCTCCCAAGCTCAGGTGTATGTGTTTATATTCAGGAACTAAAATCACAATAGAAACGTGGACCCATGCTTCTATATCAACAATATCTATCAGCATAACTGCATGAAGTGTGATAATGATCTTTAAAGAAAAATATTTTTAAAAAAGACTCCTTAGGGCCAGTGATAATAAAATAATTAAATAAAATTGAGGAGATTTAGGACAATTGAATTGTTTAAAAGTATTATATTTTCATGATTAACATCACAACTGCTAGAATAAGCCCTCAGTCTTCCATGCTTTGTTTTATGATAGATTATTTCCCTACAGTGTATGAAGTAGATTAGCATTGTGTCTTAATTTAACACTTTAATTCCTAAAATGTTACATTCTCAGTATAAATGTATGGCAGTTATTCAAACAGTATATGCATTGCAGTTCAGATTTATGGAACTATTAGGCAAAATATCCCCTAAATTCATTTTTTGCCTACATGATGATAATATAGCTGTAATTAATAAATATAATCACAAGTAATCAAAATTTGAGCAACAAAAATAATTTAAGAAGGGAATAATTCTAATATTTTATTTGCAGGCTACTTTTCTAAGCATTATCAATGACATATAACACATTTCATAAGGTTTTAAAATAGATCTAAATATATTTGCCTTTATCATAACAATTCACTTTTCAACAAATGAGATGGACTATATAAAGAATTTTAACGCACACCATCTTTTACATGTTTCTTTAACATAGTTGCCAGAAAGGCAGATATTTAAAAAAAAATGAATTTAGTCAGTGTTGTTGCTTTTTCTTGTCTTAACAGTATCTGGAAATAAGGGGCTACACCCACACATCCACACATTCTACTATTTAGTATGTATTTATTATATATATTTATCATTTTTTTTTTTTTTCCAAAAGTGGCTATAATGTTGATAAATGTCTCTTCCAGACTTCCCTAGAGGCAGGGTCTTGGAGGAAATTTATGAGCTAACGAATTAGGTGGTAGATGTGGGAAGTCACAGGAAGCACACATGAAGAAAGAGGTAAGTGATGCAAGGGAAAAAGGAAGAGCAAATATAGAGTTTATTACTGAGCTGACCTCTGTTTCATAAGCACATATGATTTTTCAGTCTGGCTGAACATCTTCCAAGGGGGTTTGTGACACCTATGCATCTGCAAACAGTTCATCTAAGGGGGCATCTGAGAGAGAATTTATTTGCAGATCCTTCCCATCTCCTGCCTCCATTTGGTCAAAGTTTCCTTCAAAGGGAGTTAATGCTCCTGTACTTTTAGACTCCCTCATCTAAACTCTTCAAATCCTCTGGGGAACCAGGTGCTCCTCTAAATGAGTTTGTGCTTCACCTTAGTGTGTACATTGTGAAAGTGGTCAGGGATTTCTTCTCGAGAGCTCAGTCCTTCTCTGTCTGGATATTCATGGAATTTTTATGTCTTGGAATTCATATTCCATACTGATATCATAATGTACTACAAGCCTCCCAGGTAATATGAAGACAGATGTGTCTGCTTTTCTAAGAATTTGACTTACATAAATATTCAAATACAAAGCTGAGAAGCAATTCTCCAGAAGATTGGTTGTATCATTCCTATTAAAACAAAAATCTGATAAGTGCAGCAATGAAAAATTGATGTGTGTAAAAAAAAATCACATTTATTTATTTAAATCAATTTTAATTTGTTCCTGACTTTCAACCAAACTGTGGGCAATTGTATTTCTGTCATAACTAGCATTTGTTTTCCACCAATCCTATAGAGCATAAGAACTTTTTACTTCAGGGGATCCCCCTGATCCTGAGTCATGGTTACACACTGGAATACATAAGGGGTCAGACAGCATGATCATTTCAGGCCCTAAGGGTTGGCTTTCTTGTTCTTTGCTTAGGGAATGGGAATCAAGGCTTTGTGCTGAATTGTTAGATCCCACAGATGTCAGCTATTTCGTGTAATGTCATGAACTTTCCTGAGGTGAGGTCATAGAATAAGAGGCATATCACTCCATCTCTCTGTGCTTCCCAAGGAACATTGCTATTTCTCAGCATACATGAATTCTCTACTCTTTTTAACTCTAGTCTCAAATCACTTCTCTATTTCTCTTCTCTATGTGGGATACTTGCATTTTATCTTCAGAGAATTTATGAAAGGTAGAAAGAGACTTCAACACATACATTTGTTAAAATTTTTCTACAAATTAAAAATATCAACTTTATGCATGAATTCTAGGAGACTTAAAATTTCATTCCAATCTCAAAAAATTCATCCAGAGATTTGGAGAAAAACAAGGAATATTATTTGCTGACATCAGTATAAGCTTGTCTGATACTAGACAAGGACAGTTTGAGAAATGAAAATTATTGATGAGTCTTATTTATGAATATTGATAAATGCTGACACATTGTATTCTTCAGGATAGGGCAGGTAATGCTGTGGCACAAGAAGTTCCTAAATCTCAATGTTTAAAAGAAAAAAAGTTTATTTCCTTTATATCCATTGTTTTCTGTCAAAAGAAATCTGCTTAAGGAAGCACTAAGTGAACCAGGAGCTCACAAGCTCCATGCCAACATGAACTTGGAAGGAGGAAAATAATTCTGAACAATCCAAACGTTTAATTATATATTGTAGCCCAGAAGCAGCATATATGTCTTTCATTCATAATGCATTGGGCAAATCTAGAGCTGGGCAGAAAGGAGATAAAAAACAACTATCAATAATTAGCACTAATGACTAGACAGCTAGCTAGAAATGTCTACAAAGATAATGACCAAGTTGCATGTATTTCAGGAACAAAGATAGTTAAACATTAAAAAAATCTATAAATGAGACTAATAATATTAAAATATAAATAGGACATTAAAAGATAAATGGAATAAAAGATTATCCCAATAGATGAAAATAATTAGGCAAAATTCAACATCCATTCATGATTTTAAAATATGGAAATAAATAAACAAACAAAAACAAAAGGAAACAAAATAAAAATTAAAGAAAATCACAATAAGTTAAAAGTTATCTATAAAAATATACCTCAATTATAATATCACAAAAAACTATAGAGCACATGATATTAAATTTTAAAAACTGCATTAATAATTATTAAAAGCTATATAGAGGATCAAAATAAGTGAAGAAAGATACCATAGTCCTACATTGAAACTATCAGTAAGTCACAGTTCTTGATTCTTCTAATGTAGTTATGTAGTTTAAATGCAATTCCAATCAAAATCACGTTTTTAAAAATAAAAATCTGAATTTAACATTAATATGAAAATGTAAAGTTCAGTGGAATGGAGGAAGGAAACTTTCCTTAACAGGCATCAAAATTTACTACATAGCTAAGTGAATAAGATAGTAGGTACTGGTATAGTGACAGAAAAATTGGCACATTGATCAGATTTCACAATACAAAACCAGACATATCTGTGTATGAACACTTGGTAGATGATGGAAGTGGTATTGCAGATCAATTGGGAAACAATGAGGTTTTCAATGCATTGACAATTGTTTATCCATAGGGGAAAAATGAATAAGTATTCACATAATTAAAAAATTAACTCTTGGTAGATAAGACAGCCAAATTCTATAAGCAAAATTGAACTTTAGAGGAGAGTGTAGAAGAATATATTAAGACCATAATGTAGGAAGAGATTTTTAAAAAAAACAAGCATAGAGTGTTAACTTAAAAGATTGATTAATTTGGCTGCATTAAAATTTAAAAGTTCTGCTCATCCAAAAAATAACAAGAGAAAAGTCAAACCACAAACTGGGAGTCAATATTTAAAACACACAGAACCAAAAAATAAAGCACTTCTATAAATTAATGTAAAAAGATAAATAACAATCCAATTGAAAAACAGCCATTACTCAAAGGAAAAAGCACATTTGAGGAATATGTATCTAAAAAGATGCTCAAAATTGTTATTCATTAAGAAAAAGCAATACAATTATGTTACCTCCACTATAGACTGTAAAAAATTAAAATGCTGGAGAATGCCAAGTGTTAGAGAAGATGTGTATCTAGGGGATGCTTATACATTGCTGTTTGAAATGTAAATTGGTATAATCACTTTAGAAAACAAGTCAGTGTTATTATGTAAAGTTGACTTATCACATATAGTACATTCCAGAAATTTCACTCCAACATATTTACCTGAGAGAAAATCTTGCTCATGTGCCACAGAGCAGATACACAAGAATATCTATAACATCATGGTTTGTAATAACAAAATTTTTTTAAAAAAAGGAAATAACCAAATTTAAAAAGTATGGGTAAGTGAACAAATTGTACTATAGTCAATTTTACAAGACTGGATTAGGAGAGTGACATCATCAATATGGTGACATAGGTCACTCCTGACTTCAGTCCTTCTCACAAAAGACAATCTAGCAACTATCCATAAACTAGTCATTGCTGAGAAAATCCCAGAACCTGAAAGTGAGGCTGAAGCATCTCTCTGGACAAGAACGATCAAGAAGGATGCATTAGAAAGATAAGAGGACCAGCTACACTTTGACTGTATTGTCCCTCCTCCCAGGCCAGCACAGTGTCCCAATGGGAAAGCTCCCTGAGTCTACAATTTCTCCAATGGGAAACAGAGAACCCAAGGTGGTTATCCAGCTTCCCCAGCATGGAGGACCCTTCAGAGGCCCACTTGGGTCTTATCTCATGAAGATCACTGGGGAATCTGCAGAGCTTAAGTGCTGGGGATCATATAGAAACAATAAGGTGGCATGGCTTACAGCAACTGTTACTCAGATCTTGGCAGACCATATTCCTGCTTGCAGTGGGGACTGAGCAGAGATCTCGGACAGTGGCTTTGCATATCTGCAGAGCCCAGCCAGTGGCCCTGTCTGGTTAGGGAGCTTGGTTGGCAGCTCTGCCTGGTTTGGATCTTTAGCCAATGGGTTGTACCATCCACGGAACCCTTTCTTCAGTTCATCCCGACTGCTGAGCCAATCTCATCCCCATGGGATGTGTGGCCACAGATGCCCTGTGCTATGGCACACATGGAACATTTTCTAAGATAGATCATATGACAGACCACAAAACAAATCACAACAAATTTAAAAAGATAGAAATTATGCTAAATATCTTTTCTGAACACAATGGTAAGAAACTAGAAATGAACGGATGAAAGCCGAAAAATTCAGAAATACATGGAAATTAAAAATAAAGAAAAATCCTGAATAGGTTAAAGAAGAAAACAAAAGGAAAGTAAAAAAATGCCTTGAGACAAATTAAAGTAACATACCAAATCTGAGAAGCAGCAAAAACTTTCCTAATTTATAATTTATAATGTTTATAATGATGTAACATTATACATTGCTAAGGTTTATAACGTTTATAATGATAAATGCCTACATTAACAAAGAAGAAAGATCACAAATAAAAAATAACTTTACTTCTCAAGGAACTAGAAAAGAAGAACATATTAAGCTCAAAGTTATCAGAGGGAGGAAGATAATAAAGATCAGAGCAGAAATACATGAAATAGAGAAGAGGAAAAAAAATAGAGAAGGTCAACAAAACAAAAGCTGTTTTTGGAAAAGATACACACAGTTGACAAACCCTTAGCTAGACTAGCTAGGAAACAAAAAGAAGACTCAAATAAATAAAATCAGAAATGAAAGAGAAGCCATTACAAACAACACTACAGAAATAAAAATGATCATAAGAGATTACCAGAAACAATTGTAGACCAACAAATTGGATAAACTTATAGAAATGGATAAATTTCTAGAAATATACAACCTACTAAGACTGAATCAGGAAGAATTAGAAAATTTGAACATATTAATAAGTGAACAGGTTGTATCCATAACTGAAAACCTGCCAACAAAGCAAAGCCCAGGAACAGATGGTTTCACTGGTGAATTCTACCAAACACTTAAAGATGAATTAACATCAATCTTTCTCAAACTACCCTAAAATATGCAAGAGCAGAGAACACTCTCAAACACATTTTATGAAACCAGCATTACCCCAATACTAAAGCCAGGAAAGGACACTATGAGAAGAGAAAACTGTAGACCAGTATAACTTATGAATAAACATATACAAAATTCTCAATAAAATATTAGCAAACTGAGTTCAGTAGCACATTTAAACTATCGTACACCATGATCAAGTGGGATTTACCTCTGAGATGCAAAAATGGTTTAACATAGGCAAATCAGTAATTGTGATACACCACATTAACAAAATGAGAGATAAGAATTGTATGATCATCTCAGGAGACACAGAGAAAGCATTTGATAAAATACAATATCCTTTTATGATAAAACTGTACAACAAATTGGGGATAGAAGGAACATACCTCAACATAACCAAGGCCACATATGACAAAGCCACAGCTAACATCATACTCTGTGATGAAAGGTTGAAAACTTTTCCTCTAAGGTCAGGAAGGAGACAAGGGTGCCCAGTCTTACCACTCCTTTTTAACATAGTATTGGAAGTCTTAGCCAGAGCAATCAGGCAAGAAAAAGAAATAAAAAGCATCAAAGTCATAAAGGAAAAATAGATGTTCTGTTTGCAGATGACATGATTTTATATATTAAAAAATCCTAAAGGCACCACCAAAGAGGAGTTAGAACTAATAAATTCAGTAAAGTTCCAGGATACAAAATCAACATACAAAACTCAGTTGCATTTCTATACACTAATAATAGAAAATCTGAAAAAAATAGGAAAACAATCCCATTCATGATAGCATCAAAAATAATAAAATATTTTGTAATAAATGTAAGCAGGGCTGCAATAAACCATACATTGAAAACTATAAGATATTTATGAAATAAATTGAAGAGAACAGAAATAAATGAAAAGATTTCCTGTGTCCATGGACTGGAAAAATTATTGTTGAAGTGTCCATACTACTCAAAGCCATCCATATATTCAATACAATCCCTATCAAAATTCCAATTTATTTACAAAAATAGATAAAACAATCTTAAAATTTATATGGGACCACTAAAGTTCCCAAATATCCAAAGCAATCATGAGAAAGAAGAAGAAAGCTGGAGACATCACACTTCCTGATTTTAAACTATATTACAAAGCTATAGTAATAAACAAAAGTGTGACACTGACATAAAAACAGATTCATATACCAATGGAACAGAATCAAAAGCCCAGAAATAAACTTAAATATATATGGTAAAATAACATTTGACAAGGGAGCCAAAAATACTCAACCAGAAAAATAAAGTCTCTTCAATAAATGGGATTGGGAAAATTGAATATTTATATGCAAGAAATTAAAACTGTATATCACACTGCTCACAAAAATAAAATTTAAACAGATTAAATATCTAAATGTATTACCTGGAACTGTAAATCTTCTAGAGGAAAACAGGGAAAAATCTTCTTAACATTGATCTTGACAATGACTTTTAGAAATGACACCAAAAGCCCAAGCAAAAGCAAAAAAAAAAAGGGGTGGGGGGAGACTACATACTTGGTTAAAACTAAATGTTCCTCCATAGCAAAAGAAACCATTAACAAAATGAAAACTTTGGAATGGAAGAAAATATTTGTTAATCATATATTTCTTAAAGGGTTAATATCCAAAGTATTATGATTTGTGATTTATATTTATGATTCTCATAAATCTCAATAGTAAAAACAAAGTCTGGTTAGAAAATGGGCAAATATCTGAATAGACACTTTGCTAAAGGTGATATGCAAACTGCCAATAGATACATGAAAAGATATTCAGCATCATTTATCATCAGGAAATTGCAAATCAAAACCACAATGAGTTATCACCTCACACTTGTTAGAATGGACCCTTGTTATTACTTTGGGGCCACACAGATAATCCAGGCTATCTCCAGATTTTAATACCAGCTATTTAACACCCTAATTCCATCTGCTACCATCATTCCCCTTTACCGTGTAACATAATATTCATAGACTTCAGGGGTTAGTAAATGACATCTTTGGAGGGGCATTATTTTGCCTACCATAATATCTTTTTTATAAAACTCCAAATCAGATTGAGCTACAATGTATACTTCAGGCATAAATAGTCAGATGATACAACTACAGCACAAGAAGGAAAGGATGTTAGACACAAGGTTTAAAATAGGGGTTGCCTTTTGGTAAAACAGGTGATGAGCTATGGAAGAAATTCCTAAGTAGATGAAAGTTATTGTTCATGTTTTTGGGTTGGATATTTGCTTAAGGATGTTTATTAGTGATGCATGAACAATAATCTCTATAAATATTACTTATATTTTAGAATGTGACAAATATTTTAAAAACATAAAATGGAAAAACATAACCAAAATTTTAGAGCAAATCACATGAATATCTGAGTAAGAAATGAGTGTTCCATGATAAGGGAACAATAAGTGCAAACGTCCTAAGAGGGAATTGGAATGTTCAAGAAACTCATTTAATACAACATAAATTATTCAGTCTTATATAGTTATATTCATATATTACATACAATATATGCAGTATTAATAAAGAATATATGTAAAAATATGCATAAATTAAAAGAATTTTAAAATAACTCAACAGTACTATGTTTTCATTCTTGTTTTGCCTCCAACGTAAGTTATGGATAATAATTTTGTGTTCCATTGGTCTAATTTCCCACCTCAATAGTATGAGGTAATAGTGTAGAATAGTATCTAAGCTTTGTCTCATATAATTTTTTACTCAGCCATAAAAAGGAACGAAATTGGGTCATTTGTAGAGACGTGGATGGACTTAGAGTCTGTCATACAGAGTGAAGTAAGTCAAAAAGAGAAAAACAAATATTGTATATTAATGCATATATGTGGAATCTAGAAAAATGGTACAGATGAACCTATTTACAGGACAGGAATAGTAACTCAGATGTAGAGAATGGACTTGTGGACACAGGGTGGGGTGAGAAATTGGGAGATTGGGATTGACATATATACACTACTATGTGTAAAACAGATAGCTAGTGGGCACCCTCTGTATAGCAGGGAGTTCAGCTCGGTGCTCTGTGGTGACCTAAATGGGTGAGATGAGAGGGTGGGTGGGATGGGGGGTTGGGTGGGAGGGAGGTCCAAGAGGGAGGGGATATATGTATACATATAGCTGATTCACCTTGTTGTACAGCAGAAACTAACACAACATTGTAAAGCAACTATACCCCAATTAAAAAAATTTTTTTTCTTTAAATTTAATACTAATATCTAGTTAGACTCATGCTAGGCACTATCAAGAATACAACAGATATCCTTTCTTTTTTTATAGAAAAAAAATTCTTCACATTAAATTACTTTTTGGTATGGAGTGGGTAAAAATCAATATAGGCTGATTTATTATTTAATATATTAACTGCTATATGGTAGATAATAATCTATATTCTAGTTTCACATAATTCACTCTCCAACAGACAAAATAACTGATATTTAACTTTCATAAAGTAGTCAATCTATTCATTTTCTACTGTTTTATCCCCCCAGATATTATGATCATTTTATTATTTATTTCAGGTTGTTCTACTCCAAAGATTTTGCCATGGTTTTGCTTATGCAAATATTACAAGTTTGTTAGGGTTCTTCTTGCAATAGTGGAGCCTGGAGGTCTTTTATTGAAATAACTAATTGCAATATTTAATTGGGTCCTACGGTGATTTCTTACCTGTATATACGCTTGAGAAAAAGTGTTTCCAAGTCAGGATTTAATTTTCTTTTGACTGTATTATGTACTTTTAAAACAAGTACAAAATAATGATAAAAATCATAAAATTATTTATGTAATTCAAAATTTGTTGGAATAGCTTAATATACTTGTTAATGAGTTAGCAAGATTTCTAGTAGTGAGAACAAAAGTAAATGCTTTAGTTATATTGTAGAATCTAAAATAAAGGAAAAGGAGAAGAAGAGAAAAGGAACTAGCAGAAGAGTAAGGAAAAAGAGTAGAGGAAAGAAAGATTAAAAATAACAAGTTATATGAGCAGGAAAGTGAAGTAATCCACAATGTATTTCTGTAGTAGCAAATTATTAATGGATTCACACCACAAATTTTCTTCTACCCTCATATCTCAATTCAACCACTTTGTTAAGGAATTTTTAGAACTGGAAACAAGAATATTTATTTCTCTGGATTTTTCAAAAAGGGCCTAGAAAATTCCATGTGAAGAATTTTTCTTGATGTAATTAACTCATAACTCAATTTTAGCACATAAAATTACATTTAAATTGTCTACTTACTTATTGGTTGCTCCTTCTAATTTGCAAACTTTTTAGGAAGAATAAATATATTTTAATTTTTCTGCATAGTCCATTGCAGTACATAGTAGGTGTTAATAAATGATAATTTACTGAATGATTTACAGTGCCAACTGCAACATATAACACAAGTAAAATGATGAAAATTCAGTCAGGTTTCTTTTTTTTAAATTTTGGACATGGATCATTACTTAAAAGTTCATATCATCCAATAACCTCAATTTTATCAGCAAGTAAACAGTTACAAAGGGAAAAAAAAATATCATGCCCATATTTGTACAACCAGGTGAAATACAAAGCTAGAAATACCATGATCCCTTTAATGAAAAAATTGAGGAATTGAAAGCTTTTAAATAGAAATCTTTTGCCATAATATTATCAATTAATTAGATAAGCATACCACTTAAGGAAAGTATATATTATTGGAGAGATAATAATAATTTCAATGTAATTATTGTTAACCTGTGCATGAATCACGGTTAGAGTTCTATAGTGAAAACGCAAAATAGATATAAAATTTGAGAACTACTAATTTATATAACATGATTTATTATCTAAAATATTTATGCTACATGGTAGGTGATTCCCTATATTCTAGGTCTGCATAGAAAGTAGTGGTATTATCTAGTGAGTAGTAGTTTGAAGTTCCATTTTGCAAAAGGGTTGACAGCTTCATCCTATGTGGCAATATCATGTCATTAGTTTTCCTATTTCTATATTTACCTTAAATAATCACATCTATTTCACACACTCAGAATATATTTTTGTTGTTGTTGTTGTCTGTTTAAGACTTCCACTGGTGAACACCTAAGGCATTTGGTTGAAATCCTAGAAAGTTCTTTTATACCCTAGGACTAAGTACAAAACCAAAATAATTCCCCTTTGTTCAAGCCTCAATATTATAAAAGTAACCCACAATCCATAACTACCTGCCAAAATAAAGCAATATACTCTATAAAGGTATATAACACAAACCAAACTCTCTAAAATATACTTTTTAAAAAATGTCCAGAAAATTTAGAAAACAAACCAAAGTTAAATATAAAAAGAAGCAAGAAGAAAAAATGTCTTGTAATCAAGGGAAAGGATAGTCAATGTAAGGAGATCTCATAGATCATCTATACAGCGATATTAGTAGACAAGAACATTAAAATAGCTATTAAAATATATTCAAAATTTTTCAGAAAAAGTGGAAAAGTGAATGAAGATGGATTATTTTGGTAAGAAATATTGAAAAGTTGAAGTAGAGCCAACTTTTATATGAACGAAGAAGAACCAAATTTTTATAGCTGAAAAATGAGATATCTTATTTTAAAATTACCGAAATTTAAAACAAAGGCATAGAGGAAAAAAAAAACAAAAACAAAAAGAAAACTAACAAAGTCTAAGGCCAGTGGGATAATATCAGACAGTTTACCATATATACCAGTAGAATCCAGAAGGAAATAGGAGAGAGAAAGATGCAGAAATTAACTGAAGAGATCATAGTTAATTTTTCTCATGAATTTTGAAAGACCAATCTTTATGTTCAAGAGACTTAGCAAACCCTAGAAACTCACACATAGGCACATCACAGCCAAACTGATGAAACTAAAGATAAGGGAAACAATCATAAAAAACGAGTGTAATATAAATAAATACTACGTATAGTATAATAACAAAATAAAGATGATGCCTCTAGTCAGAACAATATAATACAGAGCAAAATGGGATTACATTTTTTTTTGTTAGCTTCTGCTTTATAACAAAGTTAATCAGTTATACATATACAATATGTTCCCATATCTCTTCCCTCTTGCATCTCCCTCCCTCCCACCCTCCCCATCCCACCCCTCTAGGTGGTCACAAAGCACAGAGCTGATCTCCCTGTGCTAGGCAGCTGCTTCCCACTAGCTATCTATTTTACATTTGGTAGTGTATATATGTCTATGACACTCTCTCACCCTGTCACATCTCACCCCACCCCCTCCCCATATCCTCAAGTCCATTCTCTAGTAGGTCTGTGTCTTTATTCCCATCTTGCCACTAGGTTCTTCATGGCCTTTTTTTTTTTTTTTTTTCTTAGATTCCGTATATATGTGTTAGCATACTGTATTTGTTTTTCTCTTTCTGACTTACTTCACTCTGTATGACAGACTCTAACTCCATCCACCTCATTACAAATACCTCCATTTCATTTCTTTTTATGGCTGAGTAATATTCCATTGTATATATGTGACACATCTTCTTTATCCATTCATCCGATGATGGACACTTAGGTTGCTTCCATGTCCTGGCTATTGTAAATAGAGCTGCAATGAACATTTTGGTACATGACTCTTTTTGACCTATGGTTTTCTCAGGGTATATGCCCAGTAGTGGGATTGCTGGATCGTATGGTAGTTCTATTTGTAGTTTTTTAAGGAACCTCCATACTGTTCTCCATAGTGGCTGTATCAATTTACATTCCCACCAACAGTGCAAGAGAGTTCCCTTTCCTCCACACCCTCTCCAGCATTTATTGTTTCTAGATTTTTTGATGACGGCCATTCTGACCGGTGTGAGATGATATCTCATTGTAGTTTTGATTTGCATTTCTCTAATGATTAATGATGTTGAGCATTCTTTCATGTGTCTGTAGGCCATCTGTATATCTTCTTTGGAGAAATGTCTATTTAGGTCTTCTGCCCATTTTTGGATTGGGTTGTTCGTTTTTTTTTATTATTGAGCTGCATGAGCTGCTTGTAAATCTTGGAGATTAATCCTTTGTCAGTTGCTTCATTTGCAAATATTTTCTCCCATTCTGATGGTTGTCTTTTGGTCTTGTTTACGGTTTCCTTTGCTGTGCAAAAGCTTTTAAGTTTCATTAGGTCCCATTTGTTTATTTGTGTTCTTATTTCCATTTCTCTGGGAGCTGGGTCAAAAAGAATCTTGCTGTGATGTATGTCATAGAGTGTTCTGCCTATGTTTTCCTCTAAGAGTTTGATAGTGTCTGGTCTTACACTTAGGTCTTTAATCCATTTTGAGTTTATTTTTGTGTATGGTGTCAGGGAGTGTTCTAATTTCATACTTTTACATGTATCTGTCCAATTTTCCCAGCACCACTTATTGAAGAGGCTGTCTTTTCTCCACTGTATATGCTTGCCTCCTTTATCAAAGATAAGGTGACCATATGTGCGTGGGTTTATCTCTGGGCTTTCTATCCTGTTCCATTGATCTATATTTCTGTTTTTGTGCCAGTACCAAACTGTCTTGATTACTGTAGCTTTGTAATATAGTCTGAAATCAGGGAGCCTGATTCCCCCAGCTCCATTTTTCGTTCTCAAGATTGCTTTGGCTATTCGGAGTCTTTTGTGTTTCCATACAAATTGTGAAATATTTTGTTCCAGTTCTGTGAAAAATGCCAGTGATAGTTTGATAGGGATTGCATTGAATCTGTAGATTGCTTTGGGTAGTAGAGTCATTTTCATAATGTTGATTCTTCCAATCCAGGAACATGGTATATCTTTCCATCTATTTATGTCATCTTTAATTTCTTTCATCAGTATCTTATAATTTTCTGCATACAGGTCTTTTGTCTCCTTAGGTAGGTTTATTCCAAGATATTTTATTCTTTTTGGTGCAATGGTAAACAGGAGTGTTTTCTTAATTTCACTTTCAGATTTTTCGTCATTAGTGTATAGAAATGCAAGAGATTTCTGTGCATTAATTTTGTATCCTTCTACTTTACCAAATTCATTGATTAGCTCTAGGAGTTTTCTGGTAGCATCTTTAGGATTCTCTATGTATAGTATCACATCATCTGCAAACAGTGACATCTTTACTTCTTCTTTTCCGATTTGGATTTCTTTTATTTCTTTGTCTTCTCTGATTGCTGTGGCTAACACTTCCAAAACTATGTTGAATAATAGTGGTGAGAGTGGGCAACCTTGTCTTGTTCCTGATCTTAGTGGAAATGGTTTCAGTTTTTCACAATTGAGGACAATGTTGGCTGTGGGTTTGTCATATACGACCTTTATTATATTGAGGTAGGTTCCCTCTATACCCACTTTCTGGAGAGATTTTATCATAAATGGGTGTTGAATTTTGTCGAAAGCTTTCTCTGCATCTATTGAGATGATCATATGGTTTTTCTCCTTCAATTTGTTACTATGGTGTATCACATTGATTGATTTGCGTATATTGAAGAATCCTTGCATTTCTGGGATAAACCCCACTTGATCATGGTGTATGATCTTTTTAATGTGCTGTTGGATTCTGTTTGCTAGTATTCTGTTGAGGATTTTTGCATCTATGTTCATCAGTGATATTGGCCTGTAGTTTTCTTTCTTTGTGACATCTTTGTCTGGTTTTGGTATCAGGGTGATGGTGGCCTTGTAGAATGAGTTTGGGAGTGTTCCTCCCTCTGCAATACTTTGGAAGAGTTTGAGAAGGATAGGTGTTAGCTCTTCTCTAAATGTTTGATAGAATTCACCTGTGAAGCCATCTGGTCCTGGGCTTTTGTTTGTTGGAAGGGTTTTAATCACAGTTTCAATTTCAGTGCTTGTGATTGGTCTGTTCATATTTTCTATTTCTTCCTGGTTCAGTCTCGGCAGTTTGTGCATTTCTAAGAATCTGTCCATTTCTTCCAGGTTGTCCATTTTATTGGCGTAGAGTTGCTTGTAGTAATCTCTCATGATCGTTTGTATTTCTGCAGTGTCAGTGGTTACTTCTCCTTTTTCATTTCTAATTCTATTGATTTGAGTCTTCTCCCTTTTTCTCTTGATGAGTCTGGCTAATGGTTTATCAATTTTGTTTATCTTCTCAAAGAACCAGCTTTTAGTTTTATTGATTTTTGCTATTGTTTCCTTCATTTCTTTTTCATTTATTTCTGATCTGATCTTTATGATTACTTTCCTTCTGCTAGCTTTGGGGTTTTTTTGTTCTTCTTTCTCTAATTGCTTTAGGTGCAAGGTTAGGTTGTTTATTCGAGATGTTTCCTGTTTCTTGAGGTAGGCTTGTATTGCTATAAACTTCCCTCTTAGCACTGCTTTTGCTGCGTCCCATAGGTTTTGGGTCGTCGTATCTCCATTGTCATTTGTTTCTAGGTATTTTTTGATTTCCCCTTTGATTTCTTCAGTGATCACTTCGTTATTAAGTAGTGTATTGTGTAGCCTCCATGTGTTTGTATTTTTTACAGATCTTTTCCTGTAATTGATATCTAGTCTCATAGCGTTGTGGTCGGAAAAGATACTTGATACGATTTCAATTTTCTTAAATTTACCAAGTCTTGATTTGTGACCCAAGATATGATCTATCCTGGAGAATATTCCATGCGCACTTGAGAAAAATGTGTATTCTGTTGTTTTTGTGTGGAATGTCCTATAAATATCAATTAAGTCCATCTTGTTTAATGTATCATTTAAAACTTGTGTTTCCTTATTTATTTTCATTTTGGATGATCTGTCCATTGGTGAAAGTGGGGTGTTAAAGTCCCCTTCTATGATTGTGTTGCTGTCGATTTCCCCTTTTATGGCTGGTAGTATTTGCCTTATGTATTGAGGTGCTCCTATGTTGGGTGCATAAATATTCACAATTGTTATACCTTCCTCTTGGATCGATCCCTTGATCATTATATAGTGTCCTTCTTTGTCTCTTATAATATTCTTTATTTTAAAGTCTATTTTGTCTGATATGAGAATTGCTACTCCAGCTTTCTTTTGATTTCCATTTGCATGGAATATCTTTTTCCATCCCCTCACTTTCAGTCTGTATGTGTCTCTAGGTCTGAAGTGGGTCTCTTGTAGACAGCATATATATGGGTCTTGTTTTTGTATCCATTCAGCCAGTCTGTGTCTTTTGGTGGGAGCATTTAATCCATTTACATGCAAGGTAATTATCGATATGTATGTTCCTATTCCCATTTTCTTAAACGTTTTGCGTTTGTTATTGTAGGTGTTTTCCTTCTTTTGTGTTTCTTGCCAAGAGAAGTTCCTTTAGCATTTGTTGTAAAGCTGGTTTGGTGGTGCTGAACTCTCTCAGCTTTTGCTTGTCTGTAAAGGTTTTAATTTCTCCATCACATCTGAATGAGATCCTTGCTGGGTAGAGTAATCTTGGTTGTAGGTTTTTCTCCTTCATCACTTTAAGTATATCCTGCCACTCCCTTCTGGCTTGCAGAGTTTCTGCTGAAAGATCAGATGTTAACCTTATGGGGATTCCCTTGTGTGTTATTTGTTGTTTTTCCCTTGCTGCTTTTAATATGTTTTCTTTATATTTAATTTTTGACAGTTTGATTAATATGTGTCTTGGCGTGTTTCTTCTTGAGTTTATCCTGTATGGGACTCTCTGTGCTTCCTGGACTTGATTAACTATTTCCTTTCCCATATTAGGGAAGTTTTCAACTATAATCTCTTCAAATATTTTCTCAGTCCCTTTCTTTTTCTCTTCTTCTTCTGGGACCCCTATAATTCGAATGTTGGTGCGTTTAATGTTGTCCCAGAGGTCTCTGAGACTGTCCTCAGTTCTTTTCATTCTTTTTTCTTTATCCTGCTCTGCAGTAGTTATTTCCACCATTTTATCTTCCAGGTCACTTATCCTTTCTTCTGCCTCAGTTATTCTGCTATTGATCCCATCTAGAGTATTTTTAATTTCATTTATTGTGTTTTTCATTGTTGCTTGGTTCCTCTTTAGTTCTTCTACGTCCTTGTTAAATGTTTCTTGCATTTTGTCTATTCTATTTCCAAGATTTTGGATCATCCTTACTATCATTATTCTGAATTCTTTTTCAGGTAGACTACCTATTTCCTCTTCATTTGTTAGGTCTGGTGTGTTTTGACCCTGCTCCTTCATCTGCTGTGTTTTTCTGTCATCTCATTTTGCTTATCTTACTGTGTTTGGGGTCTCCTTTTCACAGGCTGCAGGGTCATAGTTCCCGTTGTTTTTGGTATCTGTCCCCAGTGGGTAAGGTTGGTTCAGTGGGTTGTGTAGACTTCCTGGTGGAGGGGACTATTGCCTGTGTTCTGGTGGATGAGGCTGGATCTTGTCTTTCTGGTGGGCACGTCCACATCTGGTGGTGTGTTTTGGGGTGTCTGTGGCCTTATGATTTTAGGCAGCCTCCCTGCTAATGGATGGGGCTGTGTTCCTGTCTTGCTAGTTGTTTGGCATAGGGTGTCCAGCACTGTAGCTTGCTGGTCGTTGAGTGAAGCTGGGTCTTGATGTTGAGATGGAGATCTCTAAGAGATTTTTGCCGTTTGGTATTACGTGGAGCTGGTAGGTCTCTTGTGGACCAGTGTCCTGAAGTTGGCTCTCCCACCTCAGAGGCACAGCCCTGATGCCTGGCTGGAGCACCAAGAGCCTTTCATCCACACAGCTCAGAATATAAGGGAGAAAAAAATAGAAAGAAAGAAAGAGGATAAAATAACATAAAATAAAGCTATTATAATAAAAAATTAAAAAAAAATTATTAAGAGTAAATGTATTCAGAAAAAATTTTTTTTAATTTTTAAAAATAGATTTATTAATTTTTTATAGTAAAAAATAAGAAAAAAATTTTTTAAAAAAATTTATTATGAAAAAAAATTTTAATTTTTTAAAATAAAAAATATGAAAAAACTTATTAAAATTTTTTTTTTAATTTCTAAAAATAGAAAATACGGAAAAAATTATTAAGAAAACATATATTAGGAAAAAAAAAATTTTTAAATAAAAAAAAAAAAAATGGACGGACCTAACCCTAGGACTAATGGTGAAAACAAAGCTATACAGACAAAATCTCACCCAGAAGCATACACATATCCACTCACAAAAAAAGGAAAAGGGGAAATTAATATATCCTGCTCCTAAAGTCCACCTTTTGAATTTGGGATGATTCGTTGTCTATTCAGGTATTCAACAGATGCAGGCACATCAAGTTGTTTGTGGAGCTTTAATCCGCTGCTTCTGAGGCTGCTGGGAGAGAGTTCCCTTTCTCTTCTTTGTTCATACAGCTCCCAGCGTTCAGCTTTGGATTTGGACCCGCCTCTGCATGTACGTTGCCTGAGGGCGTCCGTTCCCCGCCCAGACAGAACGGGGTTAAAGGAGCAGCTGCTTCGGGGGCTCTGACTCACTCAGGCCGGGGGAGGGAGCAGTACGGAGGAGGCGGGGCGAGCCTGCGGTGTCAGAGGCGTCCTGACATCGCAGCAGCCTGAGGCGCGCTGTGTGTTCTCCCGGGGAAGTTGTCCCCGGATCACAGGAGCCTGGCAGTGGCGAGCTGCACCGGCTCCCGGGAGGGGCAGTGTGGAGAATGACCTGTGCTCGCACACAGGCTTCTTGGTGGCGGCAGCAGCAGCCTTAGCATCTCTTTCCAGTCTCTGGGGTCCGCGCTGTTAGCCGCGGCTCGCGCCCGCCTCTGGAGTTCGTCTAGGCGGTGCTCTGAATCCCCTCTCCTTGCGCGCCGCAAAACAAAGAGGCAAGAAAAAGTCTCTTGCCTCTTCGGCAGCTGCAGACTTTTTCTCGGGCTCCCTCCTGGCTAGCTGTGGTGTGCCAACCCCTTCAGGCTGTGTTCACGTTCCCAACCCCAGTCCTCTCCCTGCGATCCGACCGAAGCCCGCGCCTCAGCTCCCAGCCCCGCCTGCCCCAGCGGGTGAGCAAACAAGCCTCTCGGGCTGGTGAGCGCTGCTCGGCGCTGAGCCTCTGTGCGGGAATCTCCCCGTTTTTCCCTCTGCGCCCCTGTTGCTGTGGGATCCGCGCTGATAGCCGCGACTCGCACCCGTCTCTGGATTTCATTTAGGCAGCGCTCTGAATCCCCTCTCCTTGCGCGCCGCGAAACAAAGAGGCAAGAAAAAGTCTCTTGCCTCTTCGGCAGCTGCAAACTTTTTCCCGGACTCCCTCCCGGCTAGCACCAAAGCCCGAGCCTCAGCTCCCAGCCCCCGCCCGCCCCGGCGGGTGAGCAGACAAGCCTCTCGGGCTGGTGAGTCCTGGTTGGCGCCGAGCCTCTGTGCGGGAGTCTCTCCGCTTTGCCCTCCGCACCCCTGTGGCTGCGCTCTCCTCCGCGGCTCCGAAGCTTCCCCCCTCTGCCACCCGCAGTCTCTGCCCGCGAAGGGGCTTCCTAGTGCCTGGAAACCTTTCCTCCTTCACGGCTCCCTCCCACTGGCGCTGGTCCCATCCCTATTCTTTTGTCTCTGTTATTTCTTTTTTCTTTTACCCTACCCAAGTACGTGGGGATTTTCTTGCCTTTTGGGAGGTCTGACATCTTCTGCCAGCATTCAGTGGGTGTTCTGTAGGAGCAGTTCCACGTGTAGATGTATTTCTACTGTATCTGTGGGAAGGAAGGTGATCTCCGCGTCTTACTCTTCCGCCATCTTGCCCCTACCCGGGATTACATTTTTTAAACGTTTTTTTTTTTTTTGTAATTTTATTTATTTATTTATTTATTTATTTATTTATGGCTGTGTTGGGTCTTTGTTTCTGTGCGAGGGCTTTCTCTAGTTGCAGCAAGTGGGGGCCACTCTTCATCGTGGTGTGCAGGCCTCTCACTGTCACGGCCTCTCTTGTTGTGGAGCACAGGCTCCAAATGTTCAGGCTCAGCAATTGTGGCTCACGGGCCTAGTTGCTCCGCGGCATGTGGGATCTTCCCAGACGAGGGCTCGACCCCGTGTCCCCTGCATTGGCAGGCAGATTCTCAACCACTGCACCACCAGGGAAGCCCTAAACGTTTTTTAAAGGAAAAAAAAACAAAACAAAACCTGTCAACCTATAATTCTATAACCAGTGAAAATATACCCTTAAAAATAAAGGCAAATTAATACGTTTTCAACAACAAAAAGCTGTGTGCCACCAGTAGATATTCACAACAAGAAATAGTAAAGAGAATTTCTTCTGGCTGAAGATAAATAGTCGCAGATAAAAGCCAACATCTGACTAAAGAAAAGAACATCACTCGAAATGGTAAATATGTGAGTAAATATAAAAGGAACATGTCAAGAATTATTAGAAGGCTATGGATTATTTAAATAAAATATAATATGTATGTGGGTTTTATAACATATGCAATAATAAAATATATACAACAGTAGTATAAAGTATGGGATAATTTGAACTATACTGTTAACAATTTATTTTATTGTACATAAAATAGTATATCAATTTGAGGTAGATTGTGATAAGTTAATGGTATATACTTTAATCTTTAGAGAAGCCAGTAAAAATAATAATCATACAAAGAGGCGGAGCTAAACCCAATAATGGAGAAAACATATTTTTCAATCTAAAACTATAGTGAATTAACAACAAAGCAAATGGAAAATAAATACTAAAACAGTATACTCATACACAACTATATCACAAATTACATTAAGTAAATGGATCTAACAATTTAATTAAAGGACAGGGATTGTCTGAATGAATAAAAACAAAACAAACAAAAAAACTGTTTGATAAGAGACTGAAATTAAAAATAAGGACACAGGCTAGAAATAAAATGTTGGAAAAAATATGCTAGTCAAATACTAGTCATAAGAACATGTGCTTATATTAATATCATAAAAAATAGAATTTAAAGCAAAATAGATTGCTAGAGACAAAGAGGGAGATCATAATTACAAAATTATTAATTCCTCAGAATGACATAACAAAAATAAATTAAAAGGTTAATAAATTAAAAGATGAATTTATCAAATAACATTACTTCAAAATATATGTAGCAAATATTGACAAAACTGAAAAAGAATAGTTGTCACATTAACTTCCTTCAATCTCTTCTCACAGGGTATAAATGCCTACATATTTCATTTTGATAAAATATTGAGTCTTTGGAGAAAATTTTTAACATTTTTACTGTCAATTTCTAGCAATATTTTAATAGTAAGTAATGATTTTAGCTGCTTGGTGTCTACTATAGAAGCATAGGTATTCTTTGAACTAATCAATATTAATAAGTCTATAAAACCAAGCTCAAATTTGCAAAAATTAGAAATTTATTTTGTGAAGAAAAAGATAAAAATTAAGATGATCTGTATTATTTATGTGCCTTTGATGGAACAGGGAAATGACCATAAGCTGCATGAGGGTTGGGGACATTTTCTATTAATTTCTTAGTATATTCCTAGTGCTGGTGGAGTACTTAGCACATAGTGGAAAAATCAATAAATAATTCTTGAATAAATGAATAGATCTTTTAATCAATGTGCTAGTTTCACAAGCTTCTTAAGTTCTTCAACAATCTGATTTTTTGTAGTGTGTATGTGTGGCTATAAATACATAATATGCAAATATACTAAATCACAAGAATATAAATTATGTCCTAAAGGTAAGATACAAATGTATACTTCTAGCCTGAAGTTATGCTGAAAGAGAAGCTTAAATAACCTGAAAGAAAAAAAAACAGAAGAGTTAATGGGAATACATGTAAAACTGATGCATAATTAAGTTGTATTCCATAGAGAGTTATACAATTCAAACTTCACTCTTGAAAAGATGAAGTACTTACTATGTAATTATTATGCTGTTATTTACACCATGATTATTTTACCATATTACACCATGATTATTTGTGGCAGCACTAACATATAGAATGTATGCGTATATATATATATATATATATATATATATATATATATATATTTGTGTGTGTGTGTGTGTGTGTATATATATATTCATATATACATATAAAACATATATGATAGTCAATCTTATGTGACTTTAGATGAGATTGAACCGTGGAATCATTTCAAACTTCGCAAGGTTATTTGTGTCAAGAATCTACTTCAAGTAAGAGAATTGGATCATTTCAAAATTTGGACTAAAATGTGACTCAAAAAAAAAAAAAAAAAAGCCAAAAAATACAAGCAAATCCGTGATATTTTTCTACTCTATTGGGTTAAGAGGGAGAGATTTTCCAATATCTTATTCTTACTTATTTTTTCCCCATAGTTGATTAAGATGTTTTGGAAAAAAATAAACAAAATAAACTAACCAATAATATCTTGACCTTCTTTTTCTTACATACTTACTGTTCCCAGAATGGAATAACAGAATAATATAAGGACTCTATCAGAATATTTCTTCTATGATGTCCAGTAAGGCTTAAAGAAATGGAATACTTGGACAAAATGGAGATTAAAATCACAAAGTTTAGGGGCAGATTGAGAACTATAGTAGCCAAGGAAAGAGACACTAAATAATATTCACTGATCATAGTGTTATCACAGATGGATACTGACACCTTTATATAGGGGTTGGGTAGTTTGAGGTGATAATAACATTTCAGAAGGGGAAGAAGGGGCTCTGAAACTATATTGTTGTTTTTCAAATCCTGACTCCTTTATTAATTAGCTCTGTGACCTTGGGCAACTCACACTATATACATATAGTGTGAGTATATATATATATATCTCAGTAATTGTACCTATTTCATGGGTTCGTTTTGAGAGTTAAATGAATAAGTCCACATCCATAATCTCTTACTTGAAACCCTCAAGCCCAGAGGTGTTTTAGAATTTTTCTAATTTTAGAAAGGTGAAATGGTATTTACACTGAAATATTCCCAGTGGGTTATAAAGCACTTTGACATTTTTGTAGTGAAAGTTTCCTATATCCACATCAAGTGGGATTAAAAAAATTATGAACTACCTCTTGATGGATCAAATCAGGTTTTGCAGTAAACAAATTTGCACCAAACGTGAAATAACTTTCAGTTTTCAGAGCTTTGTGGATCAGAACTGCAGAAAAACAATCTGTATATGGAAAGCATACAGAACTGTGCCTAGAGAATGAATGCATTTGTTAATAAAAAGGAATATGTTAACTCTACTGCACTATGTATGGATCAGGTCATATTTGGAGTATTGTATTTAGTTTTAGATGCTTCATTTTCTATGTAGCATGACACACTAGCAAATGCCACATGGGATATTTTTATAACTGTATATGTTAGCTGAACGGGAGAAAGCACAGTTGTATTCATTCTACACCTGTCTCCTTAAACTAGGCTAAACCACATTCATATTTCAACCTGGCTCTCTAATGAAATGAGTCAAAAACTGTGTTCAGTTCCGTGGGAAACTGCTTTCCATCTTTGATGCAGACTTTGTTGGGCTTGCTCCCTGTATAACTGCCACCTCTGGCTCTGTACTCCATTCACTACCTCCATCTGGCACTCCTTGAAGTAGTATCGGCCTGATCCTTTCCTGCCTAGAGTTTAGCTTTGTCTTCTACTACTGCCTCAGTTTCCATACTGATAGAGAGGAAGAGTCCTTTCAAAACCACCCTCCAACACTTCTTCCTGTGTCTTTAAGTAAGAGTTGTTGGTTAGAATATGGAGTAGCTCAAACTGTGTGCTCATGAGACTAGAACCAGCACCAGAGTTGACATAATGGTAATGAACAGGTAGACTGCCGCTAATATAAGTAAGGATGTAAAGTTGTTAACAATACTACAGACTGTTTCACCAAATGATGCGCCTCTTTCAATGCTGAATGACCATCAAAGATTTTGATTATTGGCAAAGTGCTTGGTTAATGGAAAGAAGTTTAGCTGTCAGATTCTTTACACTGTGAATATTCTATTGCTCTAGTAATAAACTACTGCATTATATAATTCAGGTTTTGATGAACAATCTCTGAAATATTTCATTGAAACACTTTGTAAATATGTATATTTAAAATGTGTACATATTTCATATTTGCATAAAGGCAGACAATTTCAAGCTAAGTAAATTTATAAAATCTAGGCTGAACCTAGTTTTTACATTTGTTTGGGGTGGGGGGGTGGGCAGAGAACAAGAGAAAAGTGTAGATCAATAGTGTTTCTAAAATATGAGGTGGTGCTGTTTTGGCATAACTTCTGTGTATGTTCAGCTATTTTTGGACAGTATTGATTTATTAGTGAAATAAATACCTAAAAAATTTATTTTGACCCTGCTGAGAATATTAAGATTCCTGAGAAAGGTACATGCTGAACCTCCAGTGAGATCTCTGTGGGAGAAATAAAGTGAATTTCCTTCAAGGAAGTAAGGCACTGCTGTGAATTTCTTTTCTGTCAACTTGGCTAAACATGTTAAGTAAAATTTAGTGAATAAGGTATCAAAAAAAAAAAAAAAGTAGCAGGTGGTTGAAAATTGATTCAAATAATGAATTGCTTTTAATATTTGAAACATGTTAAGGTAATTAGAGTAAATTTTGTTAATATCTGCAACCATTCAAATATGAGATTCTTGTCAAATATAGTTTGCCTTTTCTACTGTTGAAACAATTCAGAAAATAAAATAGAAAATTCTTAAAAGGAGACTAGATTAATATTAATTTTCTATAACATAGGACTCTGAAAGAAATTCTGTAAATTGATACTCATTATGCCCATCATGTAATGTACTTAATTATTTGAAACATATTTGAGTGAGGAGATAAAATGTCTTTTGTTGTTTTTGTTGTTATGTTCCAGAAGAACAATGATGAATGCCTTTCTTTACTCACCATATAACATGACAACAGGAGACACACATTATTAGAAAGGCAACTATGTCCTGCCTTCTAAATTCTTCAGGAAGAACAGGTGTGTTGATTGTTAAACCTACTAAGAGATTAAAATATTAAGCTATACTTTTAAAATCAGCCATTCAAATCACGTTCTCCTCTTTCCTCATGAGATAAGGGATGCATAGTGAGCTGCCAGAAATATGACTATAAAATAATGTGTTGTTTTTGTGAGACTCATGCTACAAACCCTGTTTCGAATAGTGCACAACAGCTCTAGACCCTCATTTATAATAGCCACATATTTCCAGTTAAATGAAACTCATCTAAAATGCAATGTTAAAATCAAATTGTATAACATTTACTTGTTTTCATTTTATATATCCTCATATAATAAAATTAGTTGGAGCGTTTTAGATGGTTTGGGTAAGTCAGTAAGAAATTATTTCATGCTTGTTTAGGGACTAATGTAAAGCCAGTCCCTTTTACAGTTTAGAACCTGTGGGAAATGTGAGAAGAGAGAAAGCTGAGGAGAAAGCAGAAGATTTAGAACTACCTAATCTAACCACAGATCAAGAGGAAAGAATGGGGAATAATCCATTTCCACAGCAGAGGGGAAACTTACTTTTGTTGGACAGCATCATTAGTAGTTCTCTCAAAAAGCTGGAATGACAAAAACTATATAATGGCATCACTGTGTAATTGATGATATTTTAAAGAGAAAAACAGAAATGCAACTTAGAGTAAGAAGATGGTCAGCTCAAGGAGCTTCATGTAGTTGGTTTTTGAGTCCTGCAACCATTATGATAAGAAATTAAACTCCATGTATACATATATATTTAATGTTTGTTAAGTGTGAAAACGTCAATACTTCATTGGGTTTTCAGAATTAAACAAGAAAAGTCTATTACATTACATATTATGGAGAGAATTTGCTTAAAGCTAATTGTATGTCTGTTAACAAAACCAACATTGACAAAGGCAATATCCACCATTTTTCATTTGTACAATAAATGGATGTATTGTAAATTCCACAAGTACAGGAATAATTTCTGATTTCAATTTCTGCACTAAACCTAGTATAATACTATATAGAGGATGACTACCATTAACTTAAGCTACCTTATCATGTGACTTTGTTCCTTTCATTTTGATTTAATGGCAAATTAATAATATTTTTATTAAAATGTTTATTATAAAGTGATTACTCTCTTTATTTGATGCATATGTCTTGTTTAAGGAAGGAAATTGGTGGTCTTCTTCCACTCTATGCTTGTAATGTTTCATTGCCATTTCTCTGAAAGACTAAGTAAGCTTCACTTTAATTGTCTAGCAACTAGTAAGTAGAGGGACAAATAAAAGAAAAGATCACTTTATTTCACTTATGCTGATCAACTCTGTATTAGCAAATAATGTAGTGCTTAAAATTTTATTGCCAAGAGATTTGACCTTGATATTATGAGTCAGTTATAGGATCCTGATGCTTGTGTACATTACGGTAATAACAGACTTTGGGACCAAAATTAGCCTTTAAACAAGTCAATAAGACATGGGATTTAATGACTTATCAAGATGTCCCACAAGGCTAAATATTAACTAGAATGAAGGATGATAATTATCAGTAAAGTACTTTCATTTTTTATTTATATTCTTTTTTGCATGCTCTTTTTCTCCTTTTCTCTCTTTGTAATTATTATTTCAGTCAAAAAAGGATTTGTGGACAGATATATAGATGATAAATAGAAAGAAAGACTGCTTTTCTTTTTTCCTTCTTGTTACCAGATTACCAGAGTAGAGTAGCTGAACTCACCTGGTTTTACAATACTGCTGTTTCCATTTCCCTTAAACTTTGTTACACATTTTCATGGCTTTGTTCACGTGGCATCAGGCATACCTTTATATCTTTATTTATCTGGAAAATTCTTATTCATCCTTTATCACTAATCTCAGTCGTCTCCTCTAAGACGAGAGTCCTAGAGAGTCCTCCTCCTCTATTTCCTGAAAGCCACGTTGTGTTGAATGATTTGCTTGCACATCACACTATACATACATCCGTCCTATCACAACATTTCCAAATGGCATTATCTCTTTGGAAGTGCCTTAAGGGAAAGGACTGTATCTCTTTCATCTTTGAGACACATGTACCCAGCAGCACTTGAGCATAGCAGGTAGTTAACATATACACTGAATTCACTGGTTTTGAACGCACTCTCTTGCAACTTACTAATATTTATTTAAAATTTATTCATAGATTTTGAAGTTTCTTGTGTTCTCTCGAGTTTCTTATTAATTGCTTTGTTAATGGCAATTTAGTGTTCAATCATAGGATTTCAATCATGTATTTGTAAAAGTTTTGATGCTTTATTTTGATGTTAATAAATTTATAAATCATTAAAAATGACTCAAGAAGAATGACAAATTGTGAAAGGTCTTATAAACGCAGCAAAAAAAAGAGGTAAAGGAAAAATTAATATAAATGACATTTAGATGATTATGATACTTTTGGGAAAAAAATCAAGCACTGATTAATTCTCTGCACAAAACTTAATGCTAAATAAATACTTTTTAGTTAAATAACAAATGTATTAAAAACTGAAGAAATATGGGTGAATATTTGTTTTGTCTATAAAAAAGATATTTCTAAATATAAAATTTATATAATGTTATAATGACAAAAAAGATGGAAAGATTTGTCAACATAAACTATTACATACATATCCCAAATCATCATACACAATATTAACAGTCAAATTACCTGTAATAAAATATTTATATCAAACATAACTGAGAATTGATATCCTCATTTTATTAAATTCTTACAAACAAACCAAAAATATATAAACATCCTAAAAAAGGAAAGAACATATAAAAGGACAGGTCACCAAAGATATACATTGTATTAGCAATAAAAAGAGATTTGCTGAATCATACATATTATATCCAGTTGATGAAAGTCTATGTAAACATTCCAAGAAATATTACTTATCTTTTAAAATGTTAATAATAAAATAAAAGAGCAGGCAGTAAAAAAAAAGTGCACGGGGTAATTCTAATTTGTGTCTGTATTTAAGCATTTGCATAATTAAGTTGATAATAATTAATGAGGATAAGGGAGTTAGAGATTTTACTATTCAATTTTTTTCATATCTTTATATTTAACCTTCCCACAATAAACACTGATAATAAGAAAAAATATAGAATTGAGTACATTTCAAAATATAAAATTTCTTATTCTCTATAAAACCTTATTTCAATCTAAATGTCATTAGATACCTAACTGATACATTAACATTTACCTTCTGGAGACAATAACCATTATTTTTGTATGCTTTATAAGCAACTGAAACACTCTTGTAAAAATTATTGATGTCTTTCTGTGTCTACTTAACTCATTATTTTCACTATTTTATTATAACCTTCTGTCAATGAAGTACACAAAAACTAGAAACTTCTCAAAGCAAAGAAGATATCTCCAGAACAAGAAAGATCACATCTAGAACTTGTCATTTCACTTCAGGATTGAGCATCATAGAGAATCAAAGATAAAATGCCCAATGCAAGGATGTGAAATGTAGTTTGGTAAACAAGATATCCTTCAGGTTATTATAAATTCAACATTAATTACATTACTTTCTTGCTAGTGTGACATTTTTAATGTCCTCTTTCACAAACCAGTTTTCAAAAAACTTGTTTCAACAATGTTCAGCTAGATAATAGGTCCCTTAGCAAGTAAAAATGAAGTGGTACAAATATTGAAAGCATTCTGTGCCCTTTGAAAATATTATGAAAGTAACTGCACAGATGGGCTGAAAGTTTAATTACCTCAAAAGAAGAGTGTCAGAGTCATCATTGCTGCTGCAACTGGAAATTTAGCAACCAAAATATACATCAGGACATTACTCTGTGAATATATTTCAAATATACTGAAGAAACAGCTGCCATTCCATTTATGTCTCCCAGACACGACAGTTGCAGGGATGGAGTAACATGGAGATGCCACATGGGTTTTTTCTTAATTTGACATTTTCTAGGCATTTCTCAAATATGCCAAACTGGAAGAAATATATGAAATACAGTAACATGCAGCAATTAAAATAACACCGGTTTGATTTCATGTATTTCTGGTGGGGATTTTTGTGTAAAAGTTTATAGTTTTATTACAGGATGTAATGTTATTTTGGGTTCATTTTTATTACAGAGCTAAGGCAACTAACATTATTTATATAGAATGACTAAGCTTCCTTTAACTGAAAATATTATGCTACTTAGGCCTTTGTAAATAATCTTTAATAATTTTGTGTACTTTAATATATCATCTTCTAAATGGTGATAAGAAATCCTACTTCAGTATCATAGCTGTGTGGCAAGATGTCAGAAACTGTGAGAAGAAAAAAAACTACTCAACAG